>NC_138308.1:95933660-95998660 GCF_965601325.2 Salmo salar | reverse complement strand
CTAGTTTAAATGGTGTATTTTACCTCTAGTCCAGTCTCATTCCAAACGTCGTAAATTGTTGTATCTGCACGAACCCAGTCTTTACTAAAATCATCCATACATCAATTGTCTTAAAATCATTTATTTACTACACTAAGTAATTAACAGAAAAACATACAAACAGTAATTATCGTCACAGAGGATTGGTATCGGAATGTGCCCTTGTGGGCTAAACAGGCAGGTCGGCCTGTTGAACAATGGGTCATAAACGGTCAGCTGAGAATGCACACCTACAGAGTTCATTAATATTAACAATTGACAATTGAAGGCTCACTCATTCGGGAACAATTGCAATCAATATATATTTACGCTCAGTGTGTCGTCGTGATCCTTGTTCGAGAGTTCTGTTCTGTTGGGGAGTTTTGTCCGCGTTCTCTCTCTCTCTCTCTCGGTTAGAATGGATCTTTCAGAGCGACATTCATTAATGTCATCATAGAATGGTTGTTTCGTTGGTCTTCGCGTTCGATGATATAATTTACTTAGCTGCAGACTACTAATTAATATCAAAGACTTGTTCTTATTCTGTCAGTATCGATAGTCTAAAAGTTAACCACGTGGTATGGTTCACTTTCAGTAGAGTACTTGGATGGTCAAACCTCTGTCCATAGAGTGTAGGCCTGGTCTGAAGAAATGTAAATCAGGGGGTGTTTTATAGTGCCCATAGAACAGCTTGTCAAATGACGCCTGGTCCTGTATGGGTCCCTGGGGGCGTGCCTATGACTGAGTTAGATTTGGTTACAGAAATACAATTCTATCACATTACATCAGTACATAGCATCTCAATGTCTTACAAAAGCTTTATCCTTATTAATACATTCTATACAACCATTATGATGCTATTATATAAACAGTTTTATGGTAATATGGCTATATTGTCTCTTCTGAGTATCACAAAATTGTACCAAGCGGATCAGTTCATAGCTGGATTCTTCACCAATCTTCCATACCTTCTCCAGAACACAAAATGTCGCTTGAAGTCCACCAGTTTATCCACAGTCATCTCTCCAGTCTTCTCGGAGGTACATGTTTGTATGTTCAGACAGTGTTAATGTACGTTTCTGAATGTATAAAGGACCAGTCAAAAGTGTGGACACACCTACTCATTCCAGGGTTTTTCTTTATTTGTACTATTATGTGTTAATTAGTTAATTAATAGTTTTGATGTCTTCACTATTATTCTACAATGTAAAAAAGAAAGAAAAACCCTTGAATGAGTAGGTGTGTCCAAACTTTTGACTGGTACTTTATGTTGTGGCTGAAGTTTGATCACAGGGGCAGTGATGAACAGAGGCGTGCTATAGGGGAGCTGGAGAGACACATTCGACTGGCTGAAGACATCTGTCCTGGAATCACAGACAAGATGGTCGCCACGATCATTAACACGCTTCCAGACGTAAGTCACTCTCCTCTCATCCTTCTCTCCCTCTTCTTTCTTTTATTCTGATAAATCCCTCTCTCTCCCTCTGTCTCCTCTGTCTCCCTCTGTCTGTCTCTGTCTGTCTGTCTGTCTGTCTGTCTGTCTGTCTGTCTGTCTGTCTGTCCTGTCTGTCTGTCTGTCTGTCTGTCTGTCTGTCTGTCTCTCTCTCTCTCTCTCTCTCTGTCTCTCTCTCTCTCTCTTTCTCTCTCTCTCTTTCTCTCTCTCTCTTTCTCCCTCCCTCTGTCTCCTCCGTCTGTCTCGCTCTCTCTCTCCCTCTATCCTCTGTCTGTCTGTCTGTCTGTCTGTCTGTCTGTCTGTCTGTCTGTCTGTCTGTCTGTCTGTCTGTCTGTCTGTCTGTCTGTCTGTCTGTCTGTCTGTCTGTCTGTCTGTCTGTCTGTCTGTCTGTCTCTCTCTCCCTCTGTCTCCTCTGTCTGTCTCTCTCTCTCTCACTCAGGTTCACTCCAACATAAAAGAAGAGATTGGAGGTCGATTCCAGTTAAACGAGGGAAGAAAGAAGAAATGCAGAAGTTCCTGTCTAGTCATGTCTACACACACACACACACACACACACACACACACACACACACACACACACACACACACACACACACACACACACACACACACACACACACACACACACACACACACACCACCAGTAATGTAATTAAAAGTTCCTTTCTTGCTGAATATCTTGGGTCTCAGTAGAGTATCTGTAGTGTCTGGATAGGTATTAACAGTATAGTGGTGGAGTCTGGATAGGTATAAACAGTATAGTGGTGTATCTGTAGGGTCTGGATAGGTATAAACAGTATAGTGGTGTATCTGTAGGGTCTGGATAGGTATAAACAGTATAGTGGTGTATCTGTAGGGTCTGGATAGGTATAAACAGTATAGTGGTGTATCTGTAGGGTCTGGATAGGTATAAACAGTATAGTGGTGTATCTGTAGTGTCTGGATAGGTATAAACAGTATAGTGGTGTATCTGTAGGGTCTGGATAGGTATAAACAGTATAGTGGTGTATCTGTAGGGTCTGGATAGGTATAAACAGTATAGTGGTGTATCTGTAGTGTCTGGATAGGTATAAACAGTATAGTGGTGTATCTGTAGGGTCTGGATAGGTATAAACAGTATAGTGGTAGGGTCTGGATAGGTATAAACAGTATAGTGGTGTATCTGTAGGGTCTGGATAGGTATAAACAGTATAGTGGTGTATCTGTAGGGTCTGGCTAGGTATAAACAGTATAGTGGTGTATCTGTAGGGTCTGGATAGGTATAAACAGTATAGTGGTGGATCTGTAGGGTCTGGATAGGTATAAACAGTATAGTGGTTGTAGGGTCTGGATAGGTATAAACAGTATAGTGGTGTATCTGTAGGGTCTGGATAGGTATAAACAGTATAGTGGTGTATCTGTAGGGTCTGGATAGGTATAAACAGTATAGTGGTGTATCTGTAGGGTCTGGATAGGTATAAACAGTATAGTGGTGTATCTGTAGGGTCTGGATAGGTATAAACAGTATAGTGGTGTATCTGTAGGGTCTGGATAGGTATAAACAGTATAGTGGTGGATCTGTAGGGTCTGGATAGGTATAAACAGTATAGTGGTAGGGTCTGGATAGGTATAAACAGTATAGTGGTGTATCTGTAGGGTCTGGATAGGTATAAACAGTATAGTGGTGTATCTGTAGGGTCTGGATAGGTATAAACAGTATAGTGGTGTATCTGTAGGGTCTGGATAGGTATAAACAGTATAGTGGTGTATCTGTAGGGTCTGGCTAGGTATAAACAGTATAGTGGTGTATCTGTAGGGTCTGGATAGGTATTAACAGTATAGTGGTGTATCTGTAGGGTCTGGATAGGTATTAACAGTATAGTGGTGTATCTGTAGGGTCTGGATAGGTATAAACAGTATAGTGGTGTATCTGTAGGGTCTGGATAGGTATAAACAGTATAGTGGTGTATCTGTAGGGTCTGGATAGGTATAAACAGTATAGTGGTGTATCTGTAGTGTCTGGATAGGTATAAACAGTATAGTGGTGTATCTGTAGGGTCTGGATAGGTATAAACAGTATAGTGGTGGATCTGTAGGGTCTGGATAGGTATAAACAGTATAGTGGTGTATCTGTAGTGTCTGGATAGGTATAAACAGTATAGTGGTGTATCTGTAGGGTCTGGATAGGTATAAACAGTATAGTGGTAGGGTCTGGATAGGTATAAACAGTATAGTGGTGTATCTGTAGGGTCTGGATAGGTATAAACAGTATAGTGGTGTATCTGTAGGGTCTGGATAGGTATAAACAGTATAGTGGTGTATCTGTAGTGTCTGGATAGGTATAAACAGTATAGTGGTGTATCTGTAGGGTCTGGATAGGTATAAACAGTATAGTGGTGTATCTGTAGGGTCTGGATAGGTATAAACAGTATAGTGGTGGATCTGTAGGGTCTGGATAGGTATAAACAGTATAGTGGTAGGGTCTGGATAGGTATAAACAGTATAGTGGTGTATCTGTAGTGTCTGGATAGGTATAAACAGTATAGTGGTGTATCTGTAGGGTCTGGATAGGTATAAACAGTATAGTGGTGTATCTGTAGGGTCTGGATAGGTATAAACAGTATAGTGGTGTATCTGTAGGGTCTGGCTAGGTATAAACAGTATAGTGGTGTATCTGTAGGGTCTGGATAGGTATTAACAGTATAGTGGTGTATCTGTAGGGTCTGGATAGGTATTAACAGTATAGTGGTGTATCTGTAGGGTCTGGATAGGTATAAACAGTATAGTGGTGTATCTGTAGGGTCTGGATAGGTATAAACAGTATAGTGGTGTATCTGTAGGGTCTGGATAGGTATAAACAGTATAGTGGTGTATCTGTAGTGTCTGGATAGGTATAAACAGTATAGTGGTGTATCTGTAGGGTCTGGATAGGTATAAACAGTATAGTGGTGGATCTGTAGGGTCTGGATAGGTATAAACATTATAGTGGTAGGGTCTGGATAGGTATAAACAGTATAGTGGTGTATCTGTAGGGTCTGGATAGGTATAAACAGTATAGTGGTGTATCTGTAGGGTCTGGATAGGTATAAACAGTATAGTGGTGTATCTGTAGGGTCTGGATAGGTATAAACAGTATAGTGGTGTATCTGTAGGGTCTGGATAGGTATAAACAGTATAGTGGTGTATCTGTAGGGTCTGGATGGGTATAAACAGTATAGTGGTAGGGTCTGGATAGGTATAAACAGTATAGTGGTGTATCTGTAGGGTCTGGATATGTACTAACAGTGTAGTGGTGAAGCTTCCACTGTATTGATTCCACCGTACAGATTGGAAAACATTAAAAGGTTAGGGCCAAGGAGACGGGTATGGATAGATCCTAATCAAATCCATAGCAACACAGGGGCAGCGGAGTGTCCAACGCTGTTTGATGATGAGCAGAACTGTGTCCAGGAGTGAAGGGTTATGGCTGCCATTCATCCCCAGTGTTCTATTCCAGAATTCAGTTAGAACGTCTTCCCACTGACGTTCCAGTTCCGTAGACATCTAGAACCCTTTTTTCACATTTCCTCCATTCTAAAATAAATAACTCAGGGCTCTACTTTTAAAAGATTTACCTGTATATTGGGATACATTTTAAATATGACATTTTCTTGTTTTTATATGGGATTAGTTGGTCATACATGTCTGGTTGTCTGGGAAATGTTTAAAACGTTGCGTGATCCATTTTTATATTTCAATAGATGTTGAAAGAGTAATGTTGTAAATACAGTTTGATCAAAATTGTGTGTGTGTGTGTGTGTGTATTGGTACCAGTATAGAGTGTATTGGGAGAAATGCTGAGGGGAAGATTTGTTTAACAGTCTTTTGTATAAGTTTGAAAGTTAATTTGTGTGCGATTTTAATTTGAATTATTACAATTATTTTTAGGTTTTCTTTTGGGGGGGAATAAATGTTTAATTTTGGCCTTCATTTTTGGCCTGTGTGTTTCGGCTATGTGCTGGTTTGATTGTCAAAGCCTCTGAATCTATGTAGTAAAAATGTTTAGTAAAATGGGTATAGATTTTATATCCAGGGCCCGTATTCAAAAAGTGTCTCAGTAAAAATTACAAGTTCTGATCTAGGATCAGATCCATATCAGGGTCGGGGTCAATTCCATTCAGTAAAATCTTTTGAAATTGTTGCATGTTAAGTTTATTTTTTGTTCAGTATAAAAATGCTTTGTGATGTACAGATCATGTTCGTTCCTGTATCTCAAGTAAAGACACATTGCTCATCATCCACATTACACACTTTATTGACAGATGAATTCAGACATGTACCAAAACCTTCAATAGAAACAGGATACGCTACTTCCTGTAAAGTTGTGCAAAATGGACACGTCTGTTAACCGAACGTTCACTTCAACACTGTAAACATCTCTTCAACGTACAAAACATCCTGGATACACCAAATGTTATCCTGACCACACACACACACACACACAACACACACACACACACACACACAAAACACACACAACACACACAAAACACTTGTTGATCTACACACCGACACACCGCTATTCTAAAGTCTCAGTTTCGTAATTCGAGGCGTCCCCTCTCCCCCACTGCTATACCTCTCCTCTTCCCCCTCCTCTTCCTCCTCCAGTTGTAAACTCCCAGAGGAGAACCTCATCCTAGCCAGAGCATTGGACCGTACCACTTTACCCAACGGGGGTACTGGGCAGTAGTATGGGTAGATTACCTCTGGGTCTGAATCACTGTGGCTTCCACCGGCCCCCCCAAGAACACACAGCGAGGTGGGCCGGTCTGGCAAGGGGGAGGAGTTTAGAGGCAGGTAGGAGGGTCTTTGCGGAGTCTGGTGACGTGATAGGTGGGGGTAGTAACCTAGGGGACGGAACTCAGAGGCGGGGTTGGAGGCGGGGACTACTCTGGGGAACTTGACGTCCGGTTGGCTGGTGGCACGACGAGGAAGTCCAGGCAGGAAATTGGAGTCGTCGCTGTAATGTCCCGCCTCTATTCTCCCGACGTCGAATCTCCTGGCTGCGTTTCCACCGTGGTAGACCCTGGTCAATCCCAGCCCGGATGGGCGGAGATTCCGCCTGAGTGGCGACAGGGAAGACGAATCAGAGTGTGAGTAGAGAGAAGGGTGTGTCTGCCCCTCCAACAGGGTGTGGTCTAAACGGAGCATCTGCGGGAGACGTTCCAATGAGGTTACGGCGCCGTCCAAAAAGTAGGCGTGTCCGTGCGGATAGCTGGCCAATGGGAATGTTGGAAGGACTGGATGGAACTGGTAGGCGGGGGTATTGGGATATAGGAGGACCAATTGCTGCGCGTCGGAGGCAGGCTGGGGTTTGGGCCGATGTCTGGCCCTGCTGTTTCCGTGGGAAACCTCTCTATGCCCCGCCCCTCCCTGCCGTTGCCCCCCTGCCCTCCTCTCCCCGATGTCTACTGATGTAGAGGCGGACCTTTGCTTAGGAGAGGCCGTTGATTGGTGGAAAGCTTGTGGGAGGCGGGACCGCTGCAGTTCTGTGGAGAAGACCACTTCGACAGCTGATTGACTGCGTTTAGGGTTAGCTCCTCCCACTTCCTGTTGTTGTCTTTCCACTTCCTCTTCGCTGTGGCCTCCGGGGCGCGGGAACGAGTGGGACTGCTCGTAGAGCTGGAGATGCGCGCACACACACACACACACACACACACACACACACACACACACACACACACACACACACACACACACAAAAGACAGCATGAGGTGGATAAACGTGGTCATCCAGAATCACATGTATTTATTTTCCGAGCTATAGCACAAAATATTTTACATAAAGCAGGTTTTTAAAGGACCAAAGAGTTTAGGCTGCTCTGTGTTTTACTCATAGGTGAAATTGCCGCAGGGGATGATGGGAGATGTCCCCCCCCCCCATATTCATAACAGGTTGGTTCATCCCCAAACTATAAATATATATCCAGTAAAAGTATATGGAAAATAGGAGCGGCAGGTAGCCTAGTGGTTAGAGCAGGTAGCCTAGTGGTTAGAGCAGGTAGCCCTAGTGGTTAGAGCAGGTAGCCTAGTGGTTAGAGCAGGTAGCCTAGTGGTTAGAGCAGGTAGCCTAGTGGTTAGAGCAGGTAGCTCTAGTGGTTAGAGCAGGGAGCCTAGTGGTTAGAGCAGGGTAGCCTAGTGGTTAGAGCAGGTAGCCTAGTGGTTAGAGCAGGTAGCCTAGTGGTTAGAGCAGGTAGCCTAGTGGTTAGAGCAGGGAGCCTAGTGGTTAGAGCAGGTAGCCTAGTGGTTAGAGCAGGTAGCCTAGTGGTTAGAGCAGGTAGCCTAGTGGTTAGAGCAAGTAGCCTAGTGGTTAGAGCGTTGGACTTGAAACCGAAAGGTTGCCGGATGGAATCCCTGAGCTGACAAGGTATGAAAATCTTTCGTTCTGCCTCTGAACAAGGCAGTTAAACCCACTGTTCTCTGGGTGCTAAATGACATGGATGTTGATTAAGGCAGCCCCCCCCCCCCCCTGCACCTCTCTGATTCAGAGGGGTTGGGTTAAATGCAGGAAGACACCTTTCAGTTGTACAACTTACTTGGTATCCCCCTTTCCCAAAATATATACTGCTCAAAAAAATAAAGGGAACACTTAACCAACACATCCTAGATCTGAATGAAATAAATAATGTTATTAAATACTTTTTTCTTTACATAGTTGAATGTGCTGACAACAAAATCACACAAAAATAATCAATGGAAATCCAATTTATCAACCCATGGAGGTCTGGATTTGGAGTCACACTCAAAATTAAAGTGGAAAACCACACTACAGGCTGATCCAACTTTGATGTAATGTCCTTAAAACAAGTCAAAATGAGGCTCAGTAGTGTGTGTGACCTCCACGTGCCTGTATGACCTCCCTACAACGCCTGGGCATGCTCCTGATGAGGTGGCGGATGGTCTCCTGAGGGATCTCCTCCCAGACCTGGACTAAAGCATCCGCCAACTCCTGGACAGTCTGTGGTGCAACGTGGCGTTGGTGGATGGAGCGAGACATGATGTCCCAGATGTGCTCAATTGGATTCAGGTCTGGGGAACGGGCGGGCCAGTCCAGAGCATCAATGCCTTCCTCTTGCAGGAACTGCTGACACCCTCCAGCCACATGAGGTCTAGCATTGTCTTGCATTAGGAGGAACCCAGGGCCAACCGCACCAGCATATGGTCACACAAGGGGTCTGAGGATCTCATCTCGGTACCTAATGGCAGTCAGACTACCTATGGAGAGCACATGGAGGGCTGTGCGGCCCCCCAAAGAAATGCCACCCCACACCATGACTGACCCACCGCCAAACCAGTCATGCTGGAGGATGTTGCAGGCAGCAGAACGTTCTCCACAGCGTCTCCAGACTCTGTCACGTCTGTCACGTGCTCAGTGTGAACCTGCTTTCATCTGTGAAGAGCACAGGGCGCCAGTGGCGAATTTGCCAATCTTGGTGTTCTCTGGCAAATGCCAAACGTCCTGCACGGTGTTGGGCTGTAAGCACAACCCCCACCTGTGGACGTCAGGCCCTCATACCACTCTCATGGAGTCTGTTTCTGACCGTTTGAGCAGACACATGCACATTTGTGGCCTGCTGGAGGTCATTTTGCAGGGCTCTGGCAGTGCTCCTCCTGCCCCTCCTTGCACAAAGGCGGAGGTAGTGGTCCTGCTGCTGGGTAGTTGCCCTCCTACGGCCTCCTCCACGTCTCCTGATGTACTGGCCTGTCTCCTGGTAGCGCCTCCGTGCTCTGGACACTACGCTGACAGACACAGCAAACCTTCTTGCCACAGCTCGCATTGATGTGCCATCCTGGATGAGCTGCACTACCTGAGCCACTTGTGTGGGTTGTAGACTCCGTCTCATGCTACCACTAGAGTGAAAGCACCGCCAGCATTCAAAAGTGACCAAAACATCAGCCAGGAAGCATAGGAACTGAGAAGTGGTCTTTGGTCCCCACCTGCAGAACCACTCCTTTATTGGGGGTGTCTTGCTAATTGCCTATAATTTCCACCTGTTGTCTATTCCATTTGCACAACAGCATGTGAAATGTATTGTCAATCAGTGTTGCTTCCTAAGTGGACAGTTTGATTTCACAGAAGTGTGATTGACTTGGAGTTACATTGTGTTGTTTAAGTGTTCCCTTTATTTTTTTGAGCAGTGTATATAAAAGCAGGAAATGTGCTTTAAAACTGCAAAATGTGAAGAATAGCATGAGATAAGCTACAAAACACTACCACGATGTTGTCTGGTGTTGACCCAGCACCCCTGGCAGGCTAAAACGAACGCACCCCTGGCACGACCCAGCACCCCTGGCAGGCTAAAACGAACGCACCAAAACACTACCACGATGTTGTCTGGTGTTGACCCAGCACCCCTGGCAGGCTAGTAGATTGAATTTTCTCCCTGTGATGGCTAGGTAGAGTAGATAGATTTTTCTCCCTGTGGTTGCTAGGTAGAGTAGATTGATTTTTCTCCCTGTGGTTGCTAGGTAGAGTAGATAGATTTTTCTCCCTGTGGTTGCTAGGTAGAATGGATTGATAGTTTACCTGTTTGGAGACGTCTGTGAGGAGATCAGGAGAGGATCTACACTGTCTGGACTCTGACTTACAGTAGGACCTAATGGAGAAAGAGACATGGTTTAACACCCTCACACACACACACACACACACACACACACACACACACACACACACACACACACACACACACACACACACACACACACTGTCTTCCCACCTCTCGAAAGGCCTGTGTTTCTTCTCTCCTGTCGCCATACACTCCATCAGCTGTTTCTGGGTCCTGCCACTGAAACAGAACACATTCAGTTTCAATCACCTGAACACACAGTGTGTCTGTACCCAGTGTGTCTGTACCCAGTGTGTCTGTACCCAGTGTGTCTGTACCCAGTGTGAGTCTGTACCCAGTGTGTCTGTACCCAGTGTGTCTGTACCCAGTGTGTATGTACCCAGTGTGTATGTACCCAGTGTGTCTGTACCCAGTGTGTGTCTGTACCCAGCGTGTGTCTGTACCCAGTGAGTCTGTACCCAGTGTGTCTGTACCCAGTGAGTCTGTACCCAGTGTGTCTGTACCCAGTGTGTGTCTGTACCCAGTGAGTCTGTACCCAGTGTGTGTCTGTACCCAGTGTGAGTCTGTACCCAGTGTGTGTCTGTACCCAGTGTGTGTCTGTACCCAGTGTGAGTCTGTACCCAGTGTGTGTCTGTACCCAGTGTGTGTCTGTACCCAGAGTGTCTGTACCCAGTGTGAGTCTGTACCCAGTGTGTCTGTACCCAGCGTGTGTCTGTACCCAGTGAGTCTGTACCCAGTGTGTGTCTGTACCCAGTGTGAGTCTGTACCCAGTGTGTGTCTGTACCCAGTGTGTGTCTGTACCCAGTGTGAGTCTGTACCCAGTGTGAGTCTGTACCCAGAGTGTCTGTACCCAGTGTGAGTCTGTACCCAGTGTGTCTGTACCCAGTGTGTGTCTGTACCCAGCGTGTGTCTGTACCCAGCGTGAATTTGTACCCAGCGTGTGTCTGTACCCAGTGTGAGTCTGTACCCAGTGTGAGTCTGTACCCAGTGTGAGTCTGTACCCAGTGAGTCTGTACCCAGTGTGTCTGTACCCAGTGTGTGTCTGTACCCAGTGAGTCTGTACCCAGTGTGTCTGTACCCAGCGTGTGTCTGTACCCAGTGTGTGTCTGTACCCAGCGTGTCTGTACCCAGTGTGAGTCTGTACCCAATGTGTGTCTGTACCCAATGTGTGTCTGTACCCGGTGTGTGTCTGTACCCAGTGTGTGTCTGTACCCAGTGAGTCTGTACCCAGTGAGTCTGTACCCACTGTGTCTGTACCCAGCGTGTGTCTGTACCCAGCGTGTGTCTGTACCCAGAGTGTCTGTACCCAGTGTGAGTCTGTTCCCAGTGAGTCTGTACCAAGTGTGTCTGTACCCAGTGTGTCTGTACCCAGTGTGAGTCTGTACCCAGTGTGTGTCTGTACCCAGTGTGTGTCTGTACCCAGTGAGTTTGTACACAGTGTGTCTGTACCCAGTGTGTGTCTGTACCCAGTGTGTGCCTGTACCCAGTGAGTTTGTACCCAGTGTGTCTGTACCCAGTGTGAGTCTGTACCCAGTGAGTTTGTACCCAGTGTGTCTGTACCCAGTGTGAGTCTGTACCCAGTGTGTGTCTGTACCCAGTGAGTCTGTAAGTAAGTACCCAGTGAGTCTGTACCCAGTGTGTCTGTACCCAGTGTGACTCTGTACCCAGTGAGTCTGTACCCAGTGAGTTTGTACCCAGTGTGTCTATACCCAGTGTGTGCCTGTACCCAGTGAGTCTGTACCCAGTGTGTCTGTACCCAGTGTGAGTCTGTACCCAGTGTGTCTGTACCCAGTGTGAGTCTGTACCCAGTGTGTGTCTGTACCCAGTGTGTGTGTCTGTACCCAGTGTGTGTCTGTACCCAGTGTGTGTCTGTACCCAGTGAGTCTGTAAGTAAGTACCCAGTGAGTCTGTACCCAGTGTGTCTGTACCCAGTGAGTCTGTACCCAGTGAGTCTGTACCCAGTGAGTTTGTACCCAGTGTGTCTATACCCAGTGTGTGCCTGTACCCAGTGAGTCTGTACCCAGTGTGTCTGTACCCAGTGTGAGTCTGTACCCAGTGTGTCTGTACCCAGTGTGAGTCTGTACCCAGTGTGTGTCTGTACCCAGTGTGTGTCTGTACCCAGTGTGTGTCTGTACCCAGTGAGTCTGTAAGTAAGTACCCAGTGAGTCTGTACCCAGTGTGTCTGTACCCAGTGTGAGTCTGTACCCAGTGTGTCTGTACCCAGTGTGAGTCTGTACCCAGTGTGTGTCTGTACCCAGTGTGTGTGTCTGTACCCAGTGTGTGTCTGTACCCAGTGTGTGTCTGTACCCAGTGAGTCTGTAAGTAAGTACCCAGTGTGTCTATACCCAGTGTGTGCCTGTACCCAGTGTGTCTGTACCCAGTGTGAGTCTGTACCCGGTGTGAGTCTGTACCCAGTGTAAGTCTGTATCCAGTGAGTCTGTAAGTAAGTACCCAGTGAGTCTGTATCCATCTTCTCCATACCTGTATCTGAAGCTGGACCCTTTGCTGGACAGCAGAGTCTTGCTGCGTGACTGGGGCTCTTTGGCCAGTCTGAAGAAGGCATGGTATTCAACACAGGTCTTCCAGAAGGACTTAGACACGTCTCGACTCGCCATCGCAAACTCGACCGTGTCCTTATGGGACGGCTGGCGGGCACACGCGTGGAGACACAGGTACATTTCTTAAGAAGTTGTATACTTTAAAGAAGTTGTACACACTAAAATGTATATTCTCTTGAAATTTCCTTAAAAACACTGTTATTAATTATTGAAAATGTGAGATATCTAGATACATTTGGAGGACAGAGGAATTATATTATATGAAACAGTCTTACAAAGTTGAATAGAACAGGCTTGGGGATTAGGAGTCTCGCCCCTTATTTGGTCATGTAGTTTGATGAGGAAGTGAATATGGTTGGGTATTAGGAGTCTCACCCCTTATTTGGTCATGTAGTTTGATGAGGAAGTGAATATGGTTGGGTATTAGGAGTCTCACCCCTTATTTGGTCATGTAGTTTGATGAGGAAGTGAATATGGTTGGGTATTAGGAGTCTCACCCCTTATTTGGTCATGTAGCTTGATGAGGAAGTGAATATGGTTGGGTATTAGGAGTCTCACCCCTTATTTGGTCATGTAGTTTGATGAGGAAGTGAATATGGTTGGGTAATAGGAGTCTCACCCCTTATTTGGTCATGTAGTTTGATGAGGAAGTGAATATGGTTGAGTATTAGGAGTCTCACCCCTTATTTGGTCATGTAGTTTGATGAGGAAGTGAATATGGTTGGGTATTAGGAGTCTCACCCCTTATTTGGTCATGTAGCTTGATGAGGAAGTGAATATGGTTGGGTATTAGGAGTCTCACCCCTTATTTGGTCATGTAGTTTGATGAGGAAGTGAATATGGTTGGGTAATAGGAGTCTCACCCCTTATTTGGTCATGTAGTTTGATGAGGAAGTGAATATGGTTGAGTATTAGGAGTCTCACCCCTTATTTGGTCATGTAGTTTGATGAGGAAGTGAATATGGTTGGGTATTAGGAGTCTCACCCCTTATTTGGTCATGTAGTTTGATGAGGAAGTGAATATGGTTGGGTAATAGGAGTCTCACCCCTTATTTGGTCATGTAGCTTGATGAGGAAGTGAATATGGTTGGGTATTAGGAGTCTCACCCCTATTTGGTCGTGTAGTTTGATGAGGAAGTGAATATGGTTGGGTATTAGGAGTCTCACCCCTATTTGGTCGTGTAGTTTGATGAGGAAGTGAATATGGTTGGGTATTAGGAGTCTCACCCCTATTTGGTCGTGTAGTTTGATGAGGAAGTGAATATGGTTGGGTATTAGGAGTCTCACCCCTTATTTGGTCATGTAGTTTGATGAGGAAGTGAATATGGTTGGGTATTAGGAGTCTCACCCCTATTTGGTCGTGTAGTTTGATGAGGAAGTGTTTCCTCTTGAAGCTCAGTTTACGGACCTTGGCCCAGCTAAAGGTGTTGATCTTAGTGTTTCCCTGGAGACGAGAGGAGACAGGAGATTGGTCAGAGTGTGGACATATTTAACTATACGTCAAGACCAGAAGTCCCCACAATAATAGTAAACAAACAACAATTTGACCAACTTGTGTGTGTGTGTGTGTGTGTGTGTGTGTGTGTGTGTGTGTGTGTGTGTGTGTGTGTGTGTGTGTGTGTGTGTGTACCTGGAACACCAGTACCCCAGAGTGTGTGACGGCCAGGTTGAGTCTCATGCCCTCGCCATCGTGGGCAGGATGAGGGCGGATCCCGTACATGTCCAGTTTCCTAGCAACCTCCAACAGATGGACGTCTGAGTCCGCAGGAGAGTGACCCCTGGAACAATCAACCAATCAGGCAATCAGATAATCAATCAGTGTGTGTGTGTATGAAACATACTGTTTCAGCTCTAGATGGTGACCTTACTGTATACTCTAATGCTAAGGAAGTGCTTCCACAGGTACCATAGGATCTCGATGGCAGTGACAGTAGATGCTAATGCTAAGGAAGTGCTTCCACAGGGACCGTAGGATCTCGATGTCAGTGACAGTAGATGCTAATGCTAAGGAAGTGCTTCCACAGGGACCGTAGGATCTCGATGGCAGTGACAGTAGATGCTAATGCTAAGGAGGTGCTTCCACAGGGAGCGTAGGATCTCGATGTCAGTGACAGTAGATGCTAATGCTAAGGAAGTGCTTCCACAGGGACCGTAGGATCTCGATGGCAGTGACAGTAGATGCTAATGCTAAGGAAGTGCTTCCACAGGGACCATAGGATCTCATTGGCGGGTGGTCAGGGCTCCACAGTGCCACCATTGGTATAGTCAAGTATGATCACAATTATAGTCAAGTATGATCACATTTATAAATGCTGCAGTAGCTGTTTACAAAGTATCTGAACAAAGTACGTTTATGTTTAAGTTTCAACTGCTAGGAAAGTGCTTCCACAGGGACCATATTATCTCTATGACAGTGACAGTAGATGCTAATGCTAAGTGCTAACCTGTGTTTCCTGTGGAACTTCATAATCTTGTGGTCCAGGTATTCCTGGTTAGGGACATATCTTCTCATCTCTAGATGGTGGATGTCCAACTCTTCCTTGTAGTCTCCCAGCTCTGCTGTACATTACACACACGTGCACGAACGGAAGCACACGTGTATGCCTCAAGCATGGACGAACATGTGCACACACACACACACACACACACACACACACACACACACACACACACACACACACACACACACACACACACACAAAGGTAAACCACGAATGTACAAACACACACACAGCAAGTAAGTAAGTCATTTCAGGTAGGTTAACTACGACGAGTGAGTTACTATTTTAGTGTTGACAATAGCAAAACGTAAAACAAAATATGTATTGTACGACAGATTTTTTTATTTTTTATAATTATTATTCGACAAGTTCCCTGCCTGTCTCCGCCCCATTGGCTTCTGTTTCCTTTCTTGTGAATACAACCCAGGTGTTTATCAGATTGGGCTTGACTCACACTGCAGTATATGGGAGACCAGCAGGGCGGCGCTGTTGTCATTACAGGTAAGGCTGCCTGTAGAGAGGTCCTGCTTTATCTGGAGAGAAAACAGATACCTGGAACAGAGGAGGGGAGAGAGAGGTTACACACACAGAACTGTTATCATTACAGGTTAGACTCCCTGTAGAGAGGTCCTGCTTTACCTGGAGAGAAAACAGATACCTGGTAGAGAGGAGAGGACACCTGGGTCAGATAGATATACCTACTGTACACCTGGGTCAGACAGATAGATATACCTACTGTACACCTGGGTCAGATAGATAGATATACCTACTGTACACCTGGGTCAGATAGATAGATATACCTACTGTACACCTGGGTCAGATAGATAGATATACCTACTGTACACCTGGGTCAGATAGATAGATATACCTACTGTACACCTGGGTCAGATAGATAGATATACCTACTGTACACCTGGGTCAGACAGATAGATATACCTACTGTACACCTGGGACAGACAGACAGACAGACAGACAGACAGACAGACAGACAGACAGACAGACAGACAGACAGACAGACAGACAGACAGACAGACAGACAGACAGACAGACAGACAGACAGACAGACAGATAGATAGATAGATAGATAGATAGATAGATAGATAGATAGATAGATAGATAGATAGATAGATAGATAGATAGATAGATAGATAGATAGATAGATAGATAGATAGATAGATAGATAGATAGATAGATAGATAGATAAACTCAGGAAAAGAAAAAACGTCCTCTCACTGTCAACTGCGTTTATTTTCAGTAAACTTAACATGTGTAAATATTTGTATGAACATAACAAGATTCAACAACTGAGACATGAACTGAACAAGTTCCACAGACATGTGACAAACAGAAATGGAATAATGTGTCCCTGAACAAAGGGGGGGGGGGGTAAAAAGTAACAGTCAGTATCTGGTGTGGCCACCAGCTGCATTAAGTACTGCAGTGCATCTCCTCCTCATGGACTGCACCAGAATTGCCAGTTCTTGAGATGTTGCCCCACTCTTCCACCAAGGCACCTGCAAGTTCCTGGACATTTCTTGGGTGGAATGGCTCTAGCCCTCACTCTCCGATCCAACAGGTCCTAGACATCGATCCCGCTCCAGAGTACAGGCCTCGGTGAAACGCTCATTCCTTCGACGATAAACGCGAATCCGACCATCACCCCTGGTGAGACAAAACCACGACTCGTCAGTGAAGAGCAATTTTTGCCAGTTCTGTCTGGTCCAGCGACGGTGGGTTTGTGCCCATAGGCGACGTTGCTGCCAGTG
Organism: Salmo salar; assembly: GCF_965601325.2. Lineage (NCBI taxonomy): Eukaryota > Metazoa > Chordata > Actinopteri > Salmoniformes > Salmonidae > Salmo > Salmo salar. Next base: position 95,981,779 of record NC_138308.1, on the reverse strand, counting down.
ATGTCTGGTGAGGACCTGCCTTACAACAGGCCTACAAGCCCTCAGTCCAGCCTCTCTCAGCCTATTGCGGACAGTCTGAGCCCTGATGGAGGGATTGTGCATTCCTGGTGTAACTCGGGTAGTTGTTGTTGCCATCCTGTACCTGTCCCGCAGGTGTGATGTTCGGATGTACCGATCCTGTGCAGGTGTTGTTACACGTGGTCTGCCACTGCTTGGATGATTAGCTGTTCGTCCTGTCTCCCTGTAGCGCTGTCTTAGGCGTCTCACAGTACGGACATTGAAATGTATTGCCCTTGCCACATCTGCAGTCCGCATGCCTCCTTGCAGCATGCCCAAGGCACGTTCACACAGATGAGCAGAGACCCTGGGCATCTTTTTTTTTGTGTTTTTCAGAGTCAGTAGAAAGGCCTCTTTAGTGTCCTAAGTTTTCATAACTGTGACCTTAATTGCCTACCGTCTGTAAGCTGTTAGTGTCTTAACGACCGTTCCACAGGTGCATGTTCATTAATTGTTTATGGTTCATTGAACAAGCATGGGAAACAGTGTTTAAACCCTTTACAATGAAGATCTGTGAAGTTATTTGGATTTTTATGAATTATCTTTGAAAGACAGGGTTCTAAACACTATCACTGACGACGGCCCAAGTTAGTGATCCTCTACTAATATAAACACTATCACTGACTAATGTATCTGAGGAAGGCATGTCACACAAACATACACACACCTGGTGAGTCCTCTCTGCAGCTGTCCTGGGTCTGGAGGAAAGAACTTGACGATGAATCTAAAGAACAGATCACTGGTGTCTGAGAGAGGGAGACGGATAGGGAGAGAGGTAAGGAGAGAGAAGGGGGGGAAGATAAGTTAACCACAATCAAAGAAAAAGAGTATACAGTGCCTTGCAAAAGTATTCATCCCCCTTGGCGTTTTTACGATTTTGTTGCACTACAACCTGTAATTAAAAATGGATTTATATTTGGATTTCATGTAATGGACATACACAAAATAGTCAGAATTGGTGAAGTGAAATGTTTCCAATTTTATAAAAAAAAATATTCAATGGAAAAGTGGTGCGTGTATATGTAATTCACGCCCTTTGCTCTGAAGCCCCTAAATAAGATCTGGTGCAGCCAATTACCTTCAGAAGTCAAACAATACAGTCCACTAGTGTGCAATCTAAGTGTCACATGATCTGTCACATGATCTCAGTATATATACACCTGTTCTGAAAGGCCGCAGAGTCTGCAACATCACTAAGCAAGGGGCACCACCAAGCAAGCAGCACCATGAAGACCAAGGAGCTCTCCAAACAGGTCAGGGAAAAAGTTGTGGAGAAGTAGAGATCAGGGTTGGGTTATAAAAAAGTATCAGAAACTTTGAACATCCCATGGGGCACCATTAAATCCATTATTTTAAAAATGGAAAGAATATGGCACCACAACAAACCTGCCAAGAGAGGGCCACCCACCAAAACTCACAGACCAGGCAAGGAGGGCATTAATCAGAGAGGCAACAAAGAGACCAAAGATAACCCTGAAGGAGCGGCAAAGCTCCACAGCGGAGATTGGAGTATCTGTCCATAGGACCACTTTAAGCCGTACACTCCACAGAGCTGGGCTTTACGGAAGAGTGGCCAGAAAAAAAGCCATTGCTTAAAGAAAAAGATAAGCAAACACATTTGGTGTTCGTCAACAGGCATGTGGGAGACTCCCCAAACATATGGAAGAAGGTAATCTGGTCAGATAAGACTAAAATAGAGCTTTTTGGCCATCAAGGAAAACGCTATGTCTGGCGCAAACGCTTCACCCCGAGAATACCATCCCCACAGTTTTTTTATTTTTTTATTTTACCTTTATTTACCTAGGCAAGTCAGTTAAGAACAAATTCTTATTTGTGAAGCATGGTGGTGGCAGCATCATGCTGTGGGGATGTTTTTCATCAGCAGGGACTGGGAAACTGGTCAGAATTGAAGGAATGATGGATGGCGCTAAATACAAGGAAATTCTTGAGGGAAACCTATTCTTTCCAGCAGGACGATGACTCTAAGCATACTGCTAAAGCAACACTCGAGTGGTTTAAGGGGAAACATTTAAATGTCTTGGAATGGCCTAGTCAAAGCCCAGACCTCAATCTAATTGAGAATCTGTGGTCTGACTTAAAGATTGCTGTACACCAGCAGAACCCATCCAACTTGAAGGAGCTGGAGCAGTTTTGCCTTGAAGAATGAGCAAAAATCCCTATGGCTAGATGTGCCAAGATTATAGAGACATACCCCAATAGACTTGCTGCTGTAATTGCTGCAAAAGGTGGCTCTACAAAATATTGACTTTGGGGGGTGAATAGTTATGCACGCTCAAGTTATCTGTTTTTTTGTCTTATTTCTTGTTTGTTTCACCCAAAACGTTTTTTTTTTGCATCTTCAAAGTGGTAGGCATGTTGTGTAAATCAAATGATACTAACCCCCCAAAAATAAATTTTAATTCCAGGTTGTAAGCGAACAAAATAGGAAAAATTCCGAGGGGGGTGAATACTTTCGCAAGCCACTGTACATATTATCACTCAGTTACTACTTATCCCTCACACATGAAAAAACACAGACTTACTCTTTATCTGATTGGCTAGAGGTTTCAACTGTTCCAGCCACACCTGGAATAAGAAACAAACATTAGGACAGAGTTTTCTCTCTGCTCTCTCTAGCGGTACCGGAGTGCCAACCAGTACCGGAGTGCCAAGTCTAGGACAAAAAGGCTTCTCAACAGTTTTTACCCCCAAGCCATAAGACTCCTGAACAGGTAACCAAATGGTTAGCCGGACTATTTGCATTGTGTGCCCCCCCCCCCCAACCACTCTTTTACGCTGCTGCTACTCTCTGTTTATCATATATACACAGTCACTTTAACTATACATTCATGTACATACTACCTCAATTGGCCCGACCAACCAGTGCTCGCGCACATTGGCTAACCGGGCTATCTGCATTGTGTCCCACCACTCGCCAAACCCTCTTTTACGCTGCTGCTACTCTCTGTTCATCATATATGCATAGTCACTTTAACCATATCTACATGTACATACTACCTCAATCAGCCTGACTAACCGGTGTCTGTATATAGCCTGGCTACTGTTATTTTCAAATGTCTTTTTACTGTTGTTTTATTTCTTTACTTACACACACACACACACACACACACACACACACACACACACACACACACACACACACACACACACACACACACACACACACACACACACACACACACACACATACCACACACACACATACCTTTTTTCGCACTATTGGTTAGAGCCTGTAAGTAAGCATTTCACTGTAAAGGTCTACACCTATTGTATTCGGCACACGTGACAAATAAACTTTGATTTGATTTGATCCAATTGAACTCCAATCCAACACACACTGACAAATATTTATCTCAGCAGTTTCCTCCCTGACCTGTCTAGTAGGTTATACTGACCTGTCTAGTAGGTTATACTGACCTGTCTAGTAGGTTATACTGACCTGTCTAGTAGGTTATACTGACCTCCCTGTCTAGTAGGTTATAATGACCTGTCTAGTAGGTTATACGACCTGTCTAGTAGGTTATACTGACCTGTCTAGTAGGTTATACTGACCTGTCTAGTAGGTTATACTGACCTCCCTGTCTAGTAGGTTATAATGACCTGTCTAGTAGGTTATACTGACCTGTCTAGTAGGTTATACTGACCTGTCTAGTAGGTTATACTGACCTGTCTAGTAGGTTATACTGACCTCCCTGTCTAGTAGGTTATAATGACCTGTCTAGTAGGTTATACGACCTGTCTAGTAGGTTATACTGACCTGTCTAGTAGGTTATACTGACCTGTCTAGTAGGTTATACTGACCTGTCTAGTAGGTTATACTGACCTCCCTGTCTAGTAGGTTATACTGACCTGTCTAGTAGGTTATACTGACCTGTCTAGTAGGTTATACTGACCTGTCTAGTAGGTTATACTGACCTCCCTGTCTAGTAGGTTATACTGACCTGTCTAGTAGGTTATACTGACCTGTCTAGTAGGTTATACTGACCTGTCTAGTAGGTTATACTGACCTGTCTAGTAGGTTATACTGTCCTGTCTAGTAGGTTACACTGACCTGTCTAGTAGGTTATACTGACCTGTCTAGTAGGTTATAATGACCTGTCTAGTAGGTTATACTGACCTGTCTAGTAGGTTATACTGACCTCCCTGTCTAGTAGGTTACACTGACCTGTCTAGTAGGTTATAATGACCTGTCTAGTAGGTTATAATGACCTGTCTAGTAGGTTATACTGACCTGTCTAGTAGGTTATACTGACCTCCCTGTCTAGTAGGTTATACTGACCTGTCTAGTAGGTTATACTGACCTGTCTAGTAGGTTATACTGACCTCCCTGTCTAGTAGGTTATACTGACCTGTCTAGTAGGTTATACTGACCTGTCTAGTAGGTTATACTGACCTGTCTAGTAGGTTATAATGACCTGTCTAGTAGGTTATACTGACCTGTCTAGTAGGTTATACTGTCCTGTCTAGTAGGTTATACTGACCTGTCTAGTAGGTTATACTGACCTGTCCTGTAGGTTATACTGACCTGTCTAGTAGGTTATACTGACCTGTAAAGTAGGTTATACTGACCTGTCTAGTAGGTTATACTGACCTGTCTAGTAGGTTATACTGATCTCCCTGTCTAGTAGGTTATACTGACCTCCCTGTCTAGTAGGTTATACTGACCTGTCTAGTAGGTTATACTGACCTGTCTAGTAGGTTATACTGACCTCCCTGTCTAGTAGGTTATACTGACCTCCCTGTCTAGTAGGTTATACTGACCTGTCCTGTAGGTTATACTGACCTGTCTAGTAGGTTATACTGACCTGTCTAGTAGGTTATAATGACCTGTCTAGTAGGTTATACTGACCTGTCTAGTAGGTTATACTGACCTGTCTAGTAGGTTATAATGACCTGTCTAGTAGGTTATACTGACCTCCCTGTCTAGTAGGTTATATTGACCTGTCTAGTAGGTTATACTGACCTGTCTAGTAGGTTATACTGACCTGTCTAGTAGGTTATACTGACCTCCCTGTCTAGTAGGTTACACTGACCTGTCTAGTAGGTTATAATGACCTGTCTAGTAGGTTATACTGACCTGTCTAGTAGGTTATACTGACCTGTCTAGTAGGTTATACTGACCTCCCTGTCTAGTAGGTTATACTGACCTGTCTAGTAGGTTATACTGACCTGTCTAGTAGGTTATACTGACCTCCCTGTCTAGTAGGTTATACTGACCTGTCTAGTAGGTTATAATGACCTGTCTAGTAGGTTATACTGTCCTGTCTAGTAGGTTATACTGACCTGTCTAGTAGGTTATACTGACCTCCCTGTCTAGTAGGTTATACTGACCTCCCTGTCTAGTAGGTTATACTGACCTGTCTAGTAGGTTATACTGACCTGTCTAGTAGGTTATACTGACCTGTCTAGTAGGTTATACTGACCTCCCTGTCTAGTAGGTTATAATGACCTGTCTAGTAGGTTATACGACCTGTCTAGTAGGTTATACTGACCTGTCTAGTAGGTTATACTGACCTGTCTAGTAGGTTATACTGACCTCCCTGTCTAGTAGGTTATAATGACCTGTCTAGTAGGTTATACTGACCTGTCTAGTAGGTTATACTGACCTGTCTAGTAGGTTATACTGACCTGTCTAGTAGGTTATACTGACCTCCCTGTCTAGTAGGTTATAATGACCTGTCTAGTAGGTTATACGACCTGTCTAGTAGGTTATACTGACCTGTCTAGTAGGTTATACTGACCTGTCTAGTAGGTTATACTGACCTCCCTGTCTAGTAGGTTATACTGACCTGTCTAGTAGGTTATACTGACCTGTCTAGTAGGTTATACTGACCTGTCTAGTAGGTTATACTGACCTCCCTGTCTAGTAGGTTATACTGACCTGTCTAGTAGGTTATACTGACCTGTCTAGTAGGTTATACTGACCTGTCTAGTAGGTTATACTGTCCTGTCTAGTAGGTTACACTGACCTGTCTAGTAGGTTATACTGACCTGTCTAGTAGGTTATAATGACCTGTCTAGTAGGTTATACTGACCTGTCTAGTAGGTTATACTGACCTCCCTGTCTAGTAGGTTACACTGACCTGTCTAGTAGGTTATAATGACCTGTCTAGTAGGTTATAATGACCTGTCTAGTAGGTTATACTGACCTGTCTAGTAGGTTATACTGACCTCCCTGTCTAGTAGGTTATACTGACCTGTCTAGTAGGTTATACTGACCAGTCTAGTAGGTTATACTGACCTCCCTGTCTAGTAGGTTATACTGACCTGTCTAGTAGGTTATACTGACCTGTCTAGTAGGTTATACTGACCTGTCTAGTAGGTTATAATGACCTGTCTAGTAGGTTATACTGACCTGTCTAGTAGGTTATACTGTCCTGTCTAGTAGGTTATACTGACCTGTCTAGTAGGTTATACTGACCTGTCCTGTAGGTTATACTGACCTGTCTAGTAGGTTATACTGACCTGTAAAGTAGGTTATACTGACCTGTCTAGTAGGTTATACTGACCTGTCTAGTAGGTTATACTGACCTGTCTAGTAGGTTATACTGACCTCCCTGTCTAGTAGGTTATACTGACCTGTCTAGTAGGTTATACTGACCTCCCTGTCTAGTAGGTTATACTGACCTCCCTGTCTAGTAGGTTATACTGACCTCCCTGTCTAGTAGGTTATACTGACCTGTCCTGTAGGTTATACTGACCTGTCTAGTAGGTTATACTGACCTGTCTAGTAGGTTATAATGACCTGTCTAGTAGGTTATACTGACCTGTCTAGTAGGTTATACTGACCTGTCTAGTAGGTTATAATGACCTGTCTAGTAGGTTATACTGACCTCCCTGTCTAGTAGGTTATATTGACCTGTCTAGTAGGTTATACTGACCTGTCTAGTAGGTTATACTGACCTGTCTAGTAGGTTATACTGACCTCCCTGTCTAGTAGGTTACACTGACCTGTCTAGTAGGTTATAATGACCTGTCTAGTAGGTTATACTGACCTGTCTAGTAGGTTATACTGACCTGTCTAGTAGGTTATACTGACCTCCCTGTCTAGTAGGTTATACTGACCTGTCTAGTAGGTTATACTGACCTGTCTAGTAGGTTATACTGACCTCTCTGTCTAGTAGGTTATACTGACCTGTCTAGTAGGTTATAATGACCTGTCTAGTAGGTTATACTGTCCTGTCTAGTAGGTTATACTGACCTGCCTAGTAGGTTATACTGACCTCCCTGTCTAGTAGGTTATACTGACCTCTCTGTCTAGTAGGTTATACTGACCTGTCTAGTAGGTTATACTGACCTGTCTAGTAGGTTATACTGACCTGTCTAGTAGGTTATAATGACCTGTCTAGTAGGTTATACTGACCTGTCTAGTAGGTTATACTGACCTCCCTGTCTAGTAGGTTATACTGACCTGTCTAGTAGGTTATACTGACCTGTCTAGTAGGTTATAATGTCCTGTCTAGTAGGTTATACTGACCTGTCTAGTAGGTTATACTGACAACCCTGTCTAGTAGGTTATAATGACCTGTCTAGTAGGTTATACTGACCTGTCTAGTAGGTTATACTGACCTGTCTAGTAGGTTATACTGACCTGTCTAGTAGGTTATACTGACCTCCCTGTCTAGTAGGTTATACTGACCTCCCTGTCTAGTAGGTTATACTGACCTGTCTTGTAGGTTATACTGACCTGTCTAGTAGGTTATACTGACCTCCCTGTCTAGTAGGTTATACTGCCCTGTCTAGTAGGTTATACTGACCTGTCTAGTAGGTTATACTGTCCTGTCTAGTAGGTTATACTGATCTCCCTGTCTAGTAGGTTATACTGACCTCCCTGTCTAGTAGGTTATACTGACCTGTCTAGTAAGTTATACTGACCTGTCTAGTAGGTTATACTGACCTCCCTGTCTAGTAGGTTATACTGACCTCCCTGTCTTGTAGGTTATACTGACCTGTCTAGTAGGTTATACTGACCTGTCTAGTAGGTTATACTGACCTCCCTGTCTAGTAGGTTACACTGACCTGTCTAGTAGGTTACACTGACCTGTCTAGTAGGTTACACTGACCTGTCTAGTAGGTTACACAGACCTGTCTAGTAGGTTATACTGACCTGTCTAGTAGGTTATAATGACCTGTCTAGTAGGTTATACTGACCTGTCTAGTAGGTTATACTGACCTCCCTGTCTAGTAGGTTATACTGACCTGTCTAGTAGGTTATACTGACCTGTCTAGTAGGTTATACTGACCTCCCTGTCTAGTAGGTTATACTGACCTGTCTAGTAGGTTATACTGACCTGTCTAGTAGGTTATACTGACCTGTCTAGTAGGTTATAATGACCTGTCTAGTAGGTTATACTGACCTGTCTAGTAGGTTATAATGTCCTGTCTAGTAGGTTATACTGACCTGTCTAGTAGGTTATACTGACCTGTCCTGTAGGTTATACTGACCTGTCTAGTAGGTTATACTGACCTGTAAAGTAGGTTATACTGACCTGTCTAGTAGGTTATACTGACCTGTCTAGTAGGTTATACTGATCTCCCTGTCTAGTAGGTTATACTGACCTCCCTGTCTAGTAGGTTATACTGACCTGTCTAGTAGGTTATACTGACCTGTCTAGTAGGTTATACTGACCTCCCTGTCTAGTAGGTTATACTGACCTCCCTGTCTAGTAGGTTATACTGACCTGTCCTGTAGGTTATACTGACCTGTCTAGTAGGTTATACTGACCTGTCTAGTAGGTTATAATGACCTGTCTAGTAGGTTATACTGACCTGTCTAGTAGGTTATACTGACCTGTCTAGTAGGTTATAATGACCTGTCTAGTAGGTTATACTGACCTCCCTGTCTAGTAGGTTATATTGACCTGTCTAGTAGGTTATACTGACCTGTCTAGTAGGTTATACTGACCTGTCTAGTAGGTTATACTGACCTCTCTGTCTAGTAGGTTACACTGACCTGTCTAGTAGGTTATAATGACCTGTCTAGTAGGTTATACTGACCTGTCTAGTAGGTTATACTGACCTGTCTAGTAGGTTATACTGACCTCCCTGTCTAGTAGGTTATACTGACCTGTCTAGTAGGTTATACTGACCTGTCTAGTAGGTTATACTGACCTCGCTGTCTAGTAGGTTATACTGACCTGTCTAGTAGGTTATAATGACCTGTCTAGTAGGTTATACTGTCCTGTCTAGTAGGTTATACTGACCTGTCTAGTAGGTTATACTGACCTCCCTGTCTAGTAGGTTATACTGCCCTCTCTGTCTAGTAGGTTATACTGACCTGTCTAGTAGGTTATACTGACCTGTCTAGTAGGTTATACTGACCTGTCTAGTAGGTTATACTGACCTCCCTGTCTAGTAGGTTATAATGACCTGTCTAGTAGGTTATACGACCTGTCTAGTAGGTTATACTGACCTGTCTAGTAGGTTATACTGACCTGTCTAGTAGGTTATACTGACCTGTCTAGTAGGTTATACTGACCTCCCTGTCTAGTAGGTTATAATGACCTGTCTAGTAGGTTATACTGACCTGTCTAGTAGGTTATACTGACCTGTCTAGTAGGTTATACTGATCTCCCTGTCTAGTAGGTTATACTGACCTCCCTGTCTAGTAGGTTATACTGACCTGTCTAGTAGGTTATACTGACCTGTATAGTAGGTTATACTGACCTCCCTGTCTAGTAGGTTATACTGACCTCCCTGTCTAGTAGGTTATACTGACCTGTCCTGTAGGTTATACTGACCTGTCTAGTAGGTTATACTGACCTGTCTAGTAGGTTATAATGACCTGTCTAGTAGGTTATACTGACCTGTCTAGTAGGTTATACTGACCTGTCTAGTAGGTTATAATGACCTGTCTAGTAGGTTATACTGACCTCCCTGTCTAGTAGGTTATATTGACCTGTCTAGTAGGTTATACTGACCTGTCTAGTAGGTTATACTGACCTGTCTAGTAGGTTATACTGACCTCCCTGTCTAGTAGGTTACACTGACCTGTCTAGTAGGTTATAATGACCTGTCTAGTAGGTTATACTGACCTGTCTAGTAGGTTATACTGACCTGTCTAGTAGGTTATACTGACCTCCCTGTCTAGTAGGTTATACTGACCTGTCTAGTAGGTTATACTGACCTGTCTAGTAGGTTATACTGACCTCCCTGTCTAGTAGGTTATACTGACCTGTCTAGTAGGTTATAATGACCTGTCTAGTAGGTTATACTGTCCTGTCTAGTAGGTTATACTGACCTGCCTAGTAGGTTATACTGACCTCCCTGTCTAGTAGGTTATACTGACCTCTCTGTCTAGTAGGTTATACTGACCTGTCTAGTAGGTTATACTGACCTGTCTAGTAGGTTATACTGACCTGTCTAGTAGGTTATAATGACCTGTCTAGTAGGTTATACTGACCTGTCTAGTAGGTTATACTGACCTCCCTGTCTAGTAGGTTATACTGACCTGTCTAGTAGGTTATACTGACCTGTCTAGTAGGTTATAATGTCCTGTCTAGTAGGTTATACTGACCTGTCTAGTAGGTTATACTGACCTCCCTGTCTAGTAGGTTATACTGACCTGTCTTGTAGGTTATACTGACCTGTCTAGTAGGTTATACTGACCTCCCTGTCTAGTAGGTTATACTGCCCTGTCTAGTAGGTTATACTGACCTGTCTAGTAGGTTATACTGTCCTGTCTAGTAGGTTATACTGATCTCCCTGTCTAGTAGGTTATACTGACCTCCCTGTCTAGTAGGTTATACTGACCTGTCTAGTAAGTTATACTGACCTGTCTAGTAGGTTATACTGACCTCCCTGTCTAGTAGGTTATACTGACCTCCCTGTCTTGTAGGTTATACTGACCTCCCTGTCTAGTAGGTTACACTGACCTGTCTAGTAGGTTACACTGACCTGTCTAGTAGGTTACACTGACCTGTCTAGTAGGTTACACAGACCTGTCTAGTAGGTAATACTGACCTGTCTAGTAGGTTATAATGACCTGTCTAGTAGGTTATACTGACCTGTCTAGTAGGTTATACTGACCTGTCTAGTAGGTTATACTGACCTGTCTAGTAGGTTATACTGTCCTGTCTAGTAGGTTATACTGACCTGTCTAGTAGGTTATACTGACCTAACTGTCTAGTAGGTTATACTGACCTGTCTAGTAGGTTATACTGACCTGTCTAGTAGGTTATACTGACCTGTCTAGTAGGTTATACTGACCTCCCTGTCTAGTAGGTTATACTGACCTCCCTGTCTAGTAGGTTATACTGACCTGTCTAGTAGGTTATACTGACCTCCCTGTCTAGTAGGTTATACTGACCTCCCTGTCTCGTAGGTTATACTGACCTGTCTAGTAGGTTATACTGACCTGTCTAGTAAGTTATACTGTCCTGTCTAGTAGGTTATACTGATCTCCCTGTCTAGTAGGTTATACTGACCTCCCTGTCTAGTAGGTTATACTGACCTGTCTAGTAGGTTATACTGACCTGTCTAGTAGGTTATACTGACCTCCCTGTCTAGTAGGTTATACTGACCTCCCTGTCTTGTAGGTTATACTGACCTCCCTGTCTAGTAGGTTACACTGACCTGTCTAGTAGGTTACACTGACCTGTCTAGTAGGTTACACAGACCTGTCTAGTAGGTTATACTGACCTGTCTAGTAGGTTATAATGACCTGTCTAGTAGGTTATAATGACCTGTCTAGTAGGTTATACTGACCTGTCTAGTAGGTTATACTGACCTGTCTAGTAGGTTATACTGACCTATCTAGTAGGTTATACTGACCTGTCTAGTAGGTTATACTGACCTGTCTAGTAGGTTATAATGACCTGTCTAGTAGGTTATACTGACCTCCCTGTCTAGTAGGTTGTAATGACCTGTCTAGTAGGTTATACTGACCTGTCTAGTAGGTTACACTGACCCGTCTAGTAGGATATAATGACCTGTCTAGTAGGTTATAATGACCTGTCTAAAAGGTTATACTGACCTGTCTAGTAGGTTATACTGACCTGTCTAGTAGGTTATAATGACCTGTCTAGTAGGTTATACTGACCTCCCTGTCTAGTAGGTTGTAATGACCTGTCTAGTAGGTTATAATGACCTGTCTAGTAGGTTATACTGACCTGTCTAGTAGTTTATAATGACCTGTCTAGTAGGTTATAATGACCTGTCTAGTAGGTTATACTGACCTGTCTAGTAGGTTATACTGACCTGTCTAGTAGGTTATACTGACCTCCCTGTCTAGTAGGTTATACTGACCTGTCTAGTAGGTTATACTGACCTGTCTAGTAGGTTATACCGACATGTCTAGTAGGTTACACTGACCTGTCTAGTAGGTTATAATGACCTGTCTAGTAGGTTATACTGACCTGTCTAGTAGTTTATAATGACCTGTCTAGTAGGTTATACTGACCTGTCTAGTAGGTTATAATGACCTGTCTAGTAGGTTATACTGACCTGTCTAGTAGGTTATACTGACCTGTCTAGTAGGTTATACTGACCTGTCTAGTAGGTTATACTGACCTCCCTGTCTAGTAGGTTATACTGACCTGTCTAGTAGGTTATACTGACCTGTCTAGTAGGTTATACTGACATGTCTAGTAGGTTACACTGACCTGTCTAGTAGGTTATAATGACCTGTCTAGTAGGTTATACTGACCTGTCTAGTAGTTTATAATGACCTGTCTAGTAGGTTATAATGACCTGTCTAATAGGTTATACTGACCTGTCTAGTAGGTTATAATGACCTGTCTAGTAGGTTATAATCTTCTGTCTAGTAGGTTATACTGACCTGTCTAGTAGGTTATACTAACCTGTCTAGTAGGTTATACTGACCTCCCTGTGTAGTAGGTTATACTGACCTGTCTAGTAGGTTATACTGACCTGTCTAGTAGGTTATAATGACCTGTCTAGTAGGTTATAATGACCTGTCTAGTAGGTTATACTGACCTGTCTAGTAGGTTATACTGACCTGTCTAGTGGGTTATACTGACCGGTCTAGTAGGTTATACTGACCTCTCTGTCTAGTAGGTTATACTGAACTGTCTAGTAGGTTATACTGACCTGTCTAGTAGGTTATACTGACATGTCTAGTAGGTTACACTGACCTGTCTAGTAGGTTATAATGACCTGTCTAGTAGGTTATACTGACCTGTCTAGTAGGTTATACTGACCTGTCTAGTAGGTTATACTGTCCTGTCTAGTAGGTTATACTGACCTGTCTAGTAGGTTATACTGACCTCCCTGTCTAGTAGGTTATACTGACCTGTCTAGTAAGTTATACTGACCTGTCTAGTAGGTTATACTGACCTCCCTGTCTAGTAGGTTATTCTGACCTCCCTGTCTAGTAGGTTATACTGACCTGTCTAGTAGGTTATACTGACCTGTCTAGTAGGTTATACTGACCTGTCCAGTAGGTTATACTGACCTGTCTAGTAGGTTATACTGACCTGTCTAGTAGGTTATACTGACCTGTCTAGTAGGTTATAATGACCTGTCTAGTAGGTTATAATGACCTGTCTAGTAGGTTATACTGACCTGTCTAGTAGGTTATAATGACCTGTCTAGTAGTTTATACTGACCTGTCTAGTAGTTTATACTGACCTCCCTGTCTAGTAGGTTATACTGACCTGTCTAGTAGGTTATACTGACCTGTCTAGTAGGTTATACTGACCTGTCTAGTAGGTTATACTGTCCTGTCTAGTAGGTTATACTGACCTGTCTAGTAGGTTATACTGACCTGTCTAGTAGGTTATACTGTCCTGTCTAGTAGGTTACACTGACCTGTCTAGTAGGTTATACTGACCTGTCTAGTAGGTTATAATGACCTGTCTAGTAGGTTATAATGACCTGTCTAGTAGGTTATACTGACCTGTCTAGTAGGTTATACTGACCTCCCTGTCTAGTAGGTTATACTGACCTGTCTAGTAGGTTATACTGACCTGTCTAGTAGGTTATACTGACCTGTCTAGTAGGTTATACTGACCTGTCTAGTAGGTTATAATGACCTGTCTAGTAGGTTATACTGACCTCCCTGTCTAGTATGTTACACTGACCTGTCTAGTAGGTTATAATGACCTGTCTACTAGGTTATACTGACCTGTCTAGTAGGTTATACTGACCTGTCTAGTAGGTTATACTGACCTCCCTGTCTAGTAGGTTATACTGACCTGTCTAGTAGGTTATACTGACCTCCCTGTCTAGTAGGTTATACTGACCTGTCTAGTAGGTTATAATGACCTGTCTAGTAGGTTATACTGTCCTGTCTAGTAGGTTATAATGACCTGTCTAGTAGGTTATAATGACCTGTCTAGTAGGTTATACTGACCTGTCTAGTAGGTTATACTGACCTGTCTAGTAGGTTATACTGACCTGTCTAGTAGGTTATAATGACCTGTCTAGTAGGTTATAATGACCTGTCTAGTAGGTTATACTGACCTGTCTAGTAGGTTATACTGACCTGTCTAGTGGGTTATACTGACCTGTCTAGTAGGTTATACTGACCTCTCTGTCTAGTAGGTTATACTGACCTGTCTAGTAGGTTATACTGACCTGTCTAGTAGGTTATACTGACATGTCTAGTAGGTTACACTGACCTGTCTAGTAGTTTATAATGACCTGTCTAGTAGGTTATACTGACCTGTCTAGTAGGTTATACTGACCTGTCTAGTAGGCTATACTGTCCTGTCTAGTAGGTTATACTGACCTGTCTAGTAGGTTATACTGACCTCCCTGTCTAGTAGGTTATACTGACCTGTCTAGTAGGTTATACTGACCTGTCTAGTAGGTTATACTGACCTCCCTGTCTAGTAGGTTATTCTGACCTCCCTGTCTAGTAGGTTATACTGACCTGTCTAGTAGGTTATAATGACCTGTCTAGTAGGTTATAATGACCTGTCTAGTAGGTTATACTGACCTGTCTAGTAGGTTATACTGACCTGTCTAGTGGGTTATACTGACCTGTCTAGTAGGTTATACTGACCTCTCTGTCTAGTAGGTTATACTGACCTGTCTAGTAGGTTATACTGACCTGTCTAGTAGGTTATACTGACATGTCTAGTAGGTTACACTGACCTGTCTAGTAGGTTATAATGACCTGTCTAGTAGGTTATACTGACCTGTCTAGTAGGTTATACTGACCTGTCTAGTAGGTTATACTGTCCTGTCTAGTAGGTTATACTGACCTGTCTAGTAGGTTATACTGACCTGTCTAGTAGGTTATACTGACCTGTCTAGTAGGTTATACTGACCTGTCTAGTAGGTTATACTGACCTCCCTGTCTAGTAGGTTATTCTGACCTCCCTGTCTAGTAGGTTATACTGACCTGTCTAGTAGGTTATACTGACCTGTCTAGTAGGTTATACTGACCTGTCCAGTAGGTTATACTGACGTGTCTAGTAGGTTATACTGACCTGTCTAGTAGGTTATACTGACCTGTCTAGTAGGTTATAATGACCTGTCTAGTAGGTTATAATGACCTGTCTAGTAGGTTATACTGACCTGTCTAGTAGGTTATACTGACCTGTCTAGTAGGTTATAATGACCTGTCTAGTAGGTTATACTGACCTGTCTAGTAGTTTATACTGACCTCCCTGTCTAGTAGGTTATACTGACCTGTCTAGTAGGTTATACTGACCTGTCTAGTAGGTTATACTGACCTGTCTAGTAGGTTATACAGTCCTGTCTAGTAGGTTATACTGACCTGTCTAGTAGGTTATACTGACCTGTCTAGTAGGTTATACTAACCTGTCTAGTAGGTTATACTGTCCTGTCTAGTAGGTTACACTGACCTGTCTAGTAGGTTATAATGACCTGTCTAGTAGGTTATAATGACCTGTCTAGTATGTTATACTGACCTGTCTAGTAGGTTATACTGACCTCCTTGTCTAGTAGGTTATACTGACCTGTCTAGTAGGTTATACTGACCTGTCTAGTAGGTTATACTGACCTGTCTAGTAGGTTATACTGACCTGTCTAGTAGGTTATAATGACCTGTCTAGTAGGTTATACTGACCTGTCTAGTAGGTTATACTGACCTCCCTGTCTAGGAGGTTACACTGACCTGTCTAGTAGGTTATAATGACCTGTCTAGTAGGTTATACTGACCTGTCTAGTAGGTTATACTGACCTGTCTAGTAGGTTATACTGACCTCCCTATCTAGTAGGTTATACTGACCTGTCTAGTAGGTTATACTGACCTGTCTAGTAGGTTATAATGACCTGTCTAGTATGTTATACTGTCCTGTCCAGTAGGTTATACTGACCTGTCTAGTAGGTTATACTGACCTCCCTGTCTAGTAGGTTATACTGACCTGTCTAGTAGGTTATACTGACCTGTCTAGTAGGTTATACTGACCTGTCTAGTAGGTTATACTGACCTCCCTGTCTAGTAGGTTATACTGACCTGTCTAGTAGGTTATACTGACCTGTCTAGTAGGTTATCCTGACCTGTCTAGTAGGTTATACTGACCTGTCTAGTAGGTTATACTGTCCTGTCTAGTAGGTTATACTGACCTGTCTAGTAGGTTATACTGACCTCCCTGTCTAGTAGGTTATACTGACCTGTCTAGTAGGTTATACTGACCTGTCTAGTAGGTTATACTGACCTGTCTAGTAGGTTATAATGACCTGTCTAATAGGTTATACTGACCTGTCTAGTAGGTTATACGGACCTGTCTAGTAGGTTATAATGACCTGTCTAGTAGGTTATACTGAACTCCCTGTCTAGTAGGTTGTAATGACCTGTCTAGTAGGTTATAATGACCTGTCTAGTAGGTTATACTGACCTGTCTAGTAGTTTATAATGACCTGTCTAGTAGGTTATAATGACCTGTCTAATAGGTTATACTGACCTGTCTAGTAGGTTATAATGACCTGTCTAGTAGGTTATAATGACCTGTCTAGTAGGTTATACTGACCTGTCTAGAAGGTTATACTGACCTGTCTAGTAGGTTATAATGACCTGTCTAGTAGTTTATAATGACCTGTCTAGTAGGTTATACTGACCTGTCTAGTAGGTTATAATGACCTCCCTGTCTAGTAGGTTACACTGACCTGTCTAGTAGGTTATAATGACCTGTCTAGTAGGTTATACTGACCTGTCTAGTAGGTTATACTGACCTGTCTAGTAGGTTATACTGACCTGTCTAGTAGGTTATACTGACCTGTCTAGTAGGTTATACTGACCTCCATGTCTCGTAGGTTATACTGACCTGTCAAATAGGTTATAATGACCTGTCTAGTAGGTTATACTGTCCTGTCTAGTAGGTTATACTGACCTGTCTAGTAGGTTATACTGACCTCCCTGTCAAGTAGGTTATACTGACCTGTCTAGTAGGTTATACTGACCTGTCTAGTAGGTTATACTGACCTGTCTAGTAGGTTATACTGACCTGTCTAGTAGGTTATACTGTCCTGTCTAGTAGGTTATACTTACCTGTCTAGTAGGTTATACTGACCTCCCTGTCTAGTAGGTTATAATGACCTGTCTAGTAGGTTATACTGACCTGTCTAGTAGGTTATACTGACCTGTCTAGTAGTTTATACTGACCTCACTGTCTAGTAGGTTATGCTGACCTCCCTGTCTAGTAGGTTATACTGACCTGTCTAGTAGGTTATACTGACCTGTCTAGTAGGTTATACTGACCTGTCTAGTAGGTTATACTGTCCTGTCTAGTAGGTTATATTGATCTCCCTGTCTAGTAGGTTATACTGACCTCCCTGTCTAGTAGGTTATACTGACCTGTCTAGTAGGTTATACTGACCTGTCTAGTAGGTTATACTGACCTGTCTAGTAGGTTATACTGACCTCCCTGTCAAGTAGGTTATACTGACCTCCCTGTCTAGTAGGTTACACTGACCTGTCTAGTAGGTTACACTGACCTGTCTAGTAGGTTACACTGACCTGTCTAGTAGGTTATACTGACCTGTCTAGTAGGTTATAATGACCTGTCTAGTAGGTTATACTGACCTGTCTAGTAGGTTATACTGACCTGTCTAGTAGTTTATACTGACCTGTCTAGTAGGTTATAATGACCTGTCTAGTAGGTTATACTGACCTCCCTGTCTAGTAGGTTATACTGACCTCCCTGTCTAGTAGGTTACACTGACCTGTCTAGTAGGTTACACTGACCTGTCTAGTAGGTTACACTGACCTGTCTAGTAGGTTATACTGACCTGTCTAGTAGGTTATACTGACCTGTCTAGTAGGTTATACTGACCTGTCTAGTGGGTTATACTGACCTGTCTAGTAGGTTATACTGAAATCTCTGTCTAGTAGGTTATACTGACCTGTCTAGTAGGTTATACTGACCTGTCTAGTAGGTTATACTGACATGTCTAGTAGGTTACACTGACCTGTCTAGTAGGTTATAATGACCTGTCTAGTAGGTTATACTGACCTGTCTAGTAGGTTATACTGACCTGTCTAGTAGGTTATACTGTCCTGTCTAGTAGGTTATACTGACCTGTCTAGTAGGTTATACTGACCTCCCTGTCTAGTAGGTTATACTGACCTGTCTAGTAGGTTATACTGACCTGTCTAGTAGGTTATACTGACCTCCCTGTCTAGTAGGTTATTCTGACCTCCCTGTCTAGTAGGTTATACTGACCTGTCTAGTAGGTTATACTGACCTGTCTAGTAGGTTATACTGACCTGTCCAGTAGGTTATACTGACCTGTCTAGTAGGTTATACTGACCTGTCTAGTAGGTTATACTGACCTGTCTAGTAGGTTATAATGACCTGTCTAGTAGGTTATAATGACCTGTCTAGTAGGTTATACTGACCTGTCTAGTAGGTTATACTGACCTGTCTAGTAGGTTATAATGACCTGTCTAGTAGGTTATACTGACCTGTCTAGTAGTTTTTACTGACGTCCCTGTCTAGTAGGTTATACTGACCTGTCTAGTAGGTTATACTGACCTGTCTAGTAGGTTATACTGACCTGTCTAGTAGGTTATACAGTCCTGTCTAGTAGGTTATACTGACCTGTCTAGTAGGTTATACTGACCTGTCTAGTAGGTTATCCTGACCTGTCTAGTAGGTTATACTGACCTGTCTAGTAGGTTATACTGTCCTGTCTAGTAGGTTATACTGACCTGTCTAGTAGGTTATACTGACCTCCCTGTCTAGTAGGTTATACTGACCTGTCTAGTAGGTTATACTGACCTGTCTAGTAGGTTATACTGACCTGTCTAGTAGGTTATAATGACCTGTCTAATAGGTTATACTGACCTGTCTAGTAGGTTATACGGACCTGTCTAGTAGGTTATAATGACCTGTCTAGTAGGTTATACTGAACTCCCTGTCTAGTAGGTTGTAATGACCTGTCTAGTAGGTTATAATGACCTGTCTAGTAGGTTATACTGACCTGTCTAGTAGTTTATAATGACCTGTCTAGTAGGTTATAATGACCTGTCTAATAGGTTATACTGACCTGTCTAGTAGGTTATAATGACCTGTCTAGTAGGTTATAATGACCTGTCTAGTAGGTTATAATGACCTGTCTAGTAGGTTATACTGACCTGTCTAGAAGGTTATACTGACCTGTCTAGTAGGTTATAATGACCTGTCTAGTAGTTTATAATGACCTGTCTAGTAGGTTATACTGACCTGTCTAGTAGGTTATAATGACCTGTCTAGTAGGTTATACTGACCTCCCTGTCAAGTAGGTTATACTGACCTGTCTAGTAGGTTATACTGACCTGTCTAGTAGGTTATACTGACCTGTCTAGTAGGTTATACTGTCCTGTCTAGTAGGTTATACTTACCTGTCTAGTAGGTTATACTGACCTCCCTGTCTAGTAGGTTATAATGACCTGTCTAGTAGGTTATACTGACCTGTCTAGTAGGTTATACTGACCTGTCTAGTAGGTTATACTGACCTCACTGTCTAGTAGGTTATGCTGACCTCCCTGTCTAGTAGGTTATACTGACCTGTCTAGTAGGTTATACTGACCTGTCTAGTAGGTTATACTGACCTGTCTAGTAGGTTATACTGTCCTGTCTAGTAGGTTATATTGATCTCCCTGTCTAGTAGGTTATACTGACCTCCCTGTCTAGTAGGTTATACTGACCTGTCTAGTAGGTTATACTGACCTGTCTAGTAGGTTATACTGACCTGTCTAGTAGGTTATACTGACCTCCCTGTCAAGTAGGTTATACTGACCTCCCTGTCTAGTAGGTTACACTGACCTGTCTAGTAGGTTACACTGACCTGTCTAGTAGGTTACACTGACCTGTCTAGTAGGTTATACTGACCTGTCTAGTAGGTTATAATGACCTGTCTAGTAGGTTATACTGACCTGTCTAGTAGGTTATACTGACCTGTCTAGTAGTTTATACTGACCTGTCTAGTAGGTTATAATGACCTGTCTAGTAGGTTATACTGACCTCCCTGTCTAGTAGGTTATACTGACCTCCCTGTCTAGTAGGTTACACTGACCTGTCTAGTAGGTTACACTGACCTGTCTAGTAGGTTACACTGACCTGTCTAGTAGGTTATACTGACCTGTCTAGTAGGTTATACTGACCTGTCTAGTAGGTTATACTGACCTGTCTAGTAGTTTATAATGACCTGTCTAGTAGGTTATACTGACCTGTCTAGTAGGTTATAATGACCTGTCTAGTAGGTTATACTGACCTCCCTGTCTAATAGGTTATACTGACCTCCCTGTCTAGTAGGTTATACTGACCTGTCTAGTAGGTTACACTGACCCGTCTAGTAGGTTATAATGACCTGTCTAGTAGGTTATAATGACCTGTCTAATAGGTTATACTGACCTGTCTAGTAGGTTATACTGACCTGTCTAGTAGGTTATAATGACCTGTCTAGTAGGTTATACTGACCTCCCTGTCTAGTAGGTTATACTGACCTGTCTAGTAGGTTATACTGACCTGTCTAGTAGGTTATACTGACCTGTCTAGTAGGTTATACTGACCTCCCTGTCTAGTAGGTTATACTGACCTGTCTAGTAGGTTATACTGACCTGTCTAGTAGGTTATACTGACCTCCCTGTCTAGTAGGTTATACTGACCTGTCTAGTAGGTTATACTGACCTGTCTAGTAGGTTATACTGTCCTGTCTAGTAGGTTATACTGATCTCCCTGTCTAGTAGGTTATACTGACCTCCCTGTCTAGTAGGTTATACTGACCTGTCTAGTAGGTTATACTGACCTGTCTAGTAGGTTATACTGACCTCCCTGTCTAGTAGGTTATACTGACCTGTCTAGTAGGTTATACTGACCTGTCTAGTAGGTTATACTGTCCTGTCTAGTAGGTTATACTGATCTCCCTGTCTAGTAGGTTATACTGACCTCCCTGTCTAGTAGGTTATACTGACCTGTCTAGTAGGTTATACTGACCTGTCTAGTAGGTTATACTGACCTGTCTAGTAGGTTATACTGACCTGTCTAGTAGGTTATACTGACCTCCCTGTCTAGTAGGTTATACTGACCTCCCTGTCTAGTAGGTTACACTGACCTGTCTAGTAGGTTACACTGACCTGTCTAGTAGGTTACACTGACCTGTCTAGTAGGTTACACTGACCTGTCTAGTAGGTTATAATGACCTGTCTAGTAGGTTATACTGACCTGTCTAGTAGGTTATACTGACCTGTCTAGTAGGTTATAATGACCTGTCTAGTAGGGTATACTGACCTGTCTAGTAGGTTATAATGACCTGTCTAGTAGGTTATACTGACCTCGTTGTCTAACAGGTTATACTGACCTCCCTGTCTAGTAGGTTATACTGACCTGTCTAGTAGGTTACACTGACCCGTCTAGTAGGTTATAATGACCTGTCTAGTAGGTTATAATGACCTGTCTAATAGGTTATACTGACCTGTCTAGTAGGTTATACTGACCTGTCTAGTAGGTTATAATGACCTGTCTAGTAGGTTATACTGACCTCCCTGTCTAGTAGGTTGTAATGAACTGTCTAGTAGGTTATAATGACCTGTCTAATAGGTTATACTGACCTGTCTAGTAGGTTATAATGACCTGTCTAGTAGGTTATAATGACCTGTCTAGTAAGTTATACTGACCTGTCTAGTAGGTTATACTGACCTGTCTAGTAGGTTATAATGACCTGTCTAGTAGGTTATAATGACCTGTCTAGTAGGTTATAATGATCTGTCTAGTAGGTTGTACTGACCTGTCTAGTAGGTTATACTGACCTCCCTGTCTAGTAGGTTATACTGAGCTGTCTAGTAGGTTATACTGACCTCCCTGTCTAGTAGGTTATACTGACCTGTCTAGTAGGTTATACTGACCTGTCTCGTAGGTTATACTGACCTCCCTGTCTAGTAGGTTATACTGACCTGTCTAGTAGGTTATAATGACCTGTCTAGTAGGTTATACTGTCCTGTCTAGTAGGTTATACTGACCTGTCTAGTAGGTTATACTGACCTGTCTAGTAGGTTATACTGACCTGTCTAGTAGGTTATAATGACCTGTCTAGTAGGTTATACTGACCTCCCTGTCTAGTAGGTTGTACTGACCTGTCTAGTAGGTTATACTGACCTGTCTAGTAGGTTATACTGACCTGTCTAGTAGGTTATACTGTCCTGTCTAATAGGTTATACTGACCTGTCTAGTAGGTTATACTGACCTGTCTAGTAGGTTATACTGACCTCCCTGTCTAGTAGGTTATACTGACCTGTCTAGTAGGTTATACTGTCCTGTCTAGTAGGTTATATTGATCTCCCTGTCTAGTAGGTTATACTGACCTCCCTGTCTAGTAGGTTATACTGACCTGTCTAGTAGGTTATACTGACATGTCTAGTAGGTTATACTGACCTGTCTAGTAGGTTATACTGACCTCCCTGTCAAGTAGGTTATACTGACCTCCCTGTCTAGTAGGTTACACTGACCTGTCTAGTAGGTTACACTGACCTGTCTAGTAGGTTACACTGACCTGTCTAGTAGGTTACACTGACCTGTCTAGTAGGTTATACTGACCTGTCTAGTAGGTTATAATGACCTGTCTAGTAGGTTATACTGACCTGTCTAGTAGGTTATACTGACCTGTCTAGTAGGTTATACTGACCTGTCTAGTAGGTTATAATGACCTGTCTAGTAGGTTATACTGACCTCCCTGTCTAGTAGGTTATACTGACCTCCCTGTCTAGTAGGTTACACTGACCTGTCTAGTAGGTTACACTGACCTGTCTAGTAGGTTACACTGACCTGTCTAGTAGGTTACACTGACCTGTCTAGTATGTTATACTGACCTGTCTAGTAGGTTATAATGACCTGTCTAGTAGGTTATACTGACCTGTCTAGTAGGTTATACTGACGTGTCTAGTAGTTTATAATGACCTGTCTAGTAGGTTATACTGACCTGTCTAGTAGGTTATAATGACCTGTCTAGTAGGTTATACTGACCTCCCTGTCTAGTAGGTTATACTGACCTGTCTAATAGGTTATACTGACCTGTCTAGTAGGTTATACTGACCTGTCTAGTAGGTTATACTGACCTGTCTAGTAGTTTATAATGACCTGTCTAGTAGGTTATACTGACCTGTCTAGTAGGTTATAATGACCTGTCTAGTAGGTTACACTGACCCGTCTAGTAGGTTATAATGACCTGTCTAGTAGGTTATAATGACCTGTCTAATAGGTTATACTGACCTGTCTAGTAGGTTATACTGACCTGTCTAGTAGGTTATAATGACCTGTCTAGTAGGTTATACTGACCTCCCTGTCTAGTAGGTTATACTGACCTGTCTAGTAGGTTATACTGACCTGTCTAGTAGGTTATACTGACCTGTCTAGTAGGTTATACTGAACTCCCTGTCTAGTAGGTTATACTGACCTGTCTAGTAGGTTATACTGACCTGTCTAGTAGGTTATACTGACCTCCCTGTCTAGTAGGTTATACTGACCTGTCTAGTAGGTTATACTGACCTGTCTAGTAGGTTATACTGTCCTGTCTAGTAGGTTATACTGATCTCCCTGTCTAGTAGGTTATACTGACCTCCCTGTCTAGTAGGTTATACTGACCTGTCTAGTAGGTTATACTGACCTGTCTAGTAGGTTATACTGACCTCCCTGTCTAGTAGGTTATACTGACCTGTCTAGTAGGTTATATTGACCTGTCTAGTAGGTTATACTGTCCTGTCTAGTAGGTTATACTGATCTCCCTGTCTAGTAGGTTATACTGACCTCCCTGTCTAGTAGGTTATACTGACCTGTCTAGTAGGTTATACTGACCTGTCTAGTAGGTTATACTGACCTGTCTAGTAGGTTATACTGACCTCCCTGTCTAGTAGGTTATACTGACCTCCCTGTCTAGTAGGTTACACTGACCTGTCTAGTAGGTTACACTGACCTGTCTAGTAGGTTACACTGACCTGTCTAGTAGGTTACACTGACCTGTCTAGTAGGTTATACTGACCTGTCTAGTAGGTTATACTGACCTGTCTAGTAGGTTATACTGACCTGTCTAGTAGGTTATACTGACCTGTCTAGTAGGTTATAATGACCTGTCTAGTAGGGTATACTGACCTGTCTAGTAGGTTATAATGACCTGTCTAGTAGGTTATACTGACCTCGTTGTCTAACAGGTTATACTGACCTCCCTGTCTAGTAGGTTACACTGACCTGTCTAGTAGGTTACACTGACCCGTCTAGTAGGTTATAATGACCTGTCTAGTAGGTTATAATGACCTGTCTAATAGGTTATACTGACCTGTCTAGTAGGTTATACTGACCTGTCTAGTAGGTTATAATGACCTGTCTAGTAGGTTATACTGACCTCCCTGTCTAGTAGGTTATAATGACCTGTCTAGTAGGTTATAATGACCTGTCTAATAGGTTATACTGACCTGTCTAGTAGGTTATAATGACCTGTCTAGTAGGTTATAATGACCTGTCTAGTAGGTTATAATGACCTGTCTAATAGCTTATACTGACCTGTCTAGTAGGTTATACTGACCTGTCTAGTAGGTTATAATGACCTGTCTAGTAGGTTATACTGACCTCCCTGTCTAGTAGGTTATACTGACCTGTCTAGTAGGTTATACTGACCTGTCTAGTAGGTTATACTGACCTTTCTAGTAGGTTATACTGACCTCCCTGTCTAGTAGGTTATACTGACCTGTCTAGTAGGTTATACTGACCTGTCTAGTAGGTTATACTGACCTCCCTGTCTAGTAGGTTATACTGACCTGTCTAGTAGGTTATACTGACCTGTCTAGTAGGTTATACTGTCCTGTCTAGTAGGTTATACTGATCTCCCTGTCTAGTAGGTTATACTGACCTCCCTGTCTAGTAGGTTATACTGACCTGTCTAGTAGGTTATACTGACCTGTCTAGTAGGTTATACTGACCTGTCTAGTAGGTTATACTGACCTCCCTGTCTAGTAGGTTATACTGACCTGTCTAGTAGGTTATACTGACCTGTCTAGTAGGTTATACTGTCCTGTCTAGTAGGTTATACTGATCTCCCTGTCTAGTAGGTTATACTGACCTCCCTGTCTAGTAGGTTATACTGACCTGTCTAGTAGGTTATACTGACCTGTCTAGTAGGTTATACTGACCTGTCTAGTAGGTTATACTGACCTCCCTGTCTAGTAGGTTACACTGACCTGTCTAGTAGGTTACACTGACCTGTCTAGTAGGTTACACTGACCTGTCTAGTAGGTTACACTGACCTGTCTAGTAGGTTATACAGTCCTGTCTAGTAGGTTATACTGACCTGTCTAGTAGGTTATACTGACCTGTCTAGTAGGTTATACTAACCTGTCTAGTAGGTTATACTGTCCTGTCTAGTAGGTTACACTGACCTGTCTAGTAGGTTATAATGACCTGTCTAGTAGGTTATAATGACCTGTCTAGTATGTTATACTGACCTGTCTAGTAGGTTATACTGACCTCCTTGTCTAGTAGGTTATACTGACCTGTCTAGTAGGTTATACTGACCTGTCTAGTAGGTTATACTGACCTGTCTAGTAGGTTATACTGACCTGTCTAGTAGGTTATAATGACCTGTCTAGTAGGTTATACTGACCTGTCTAGTAGGTTATACTGACCTCCCTGTCTAGGAGGTTACACTGACCTGTCTAGTAGGTTATAATGACCTGTCTAGTAGGTTATACTGACCTGTCTAGTAGGTTATACTGACCTGTCTAGTAGGTTATACTGACCTCCCTATCTAGTAGGTTATACTGACCTGTCTAGTAGGTTATACTGACCTGTCTAGTAGGTTATAATGACCTGTCTAGTATGTTATACTGTCCTGTCCAGTAGGTTATACTGACCTGTCTAGTAGGTTATACTGACCTCCCTGTCTAGTAGGTTATACTGACCTGTCTAGTAGGTTATACTGACCTGTCTAGTAGGTTATACTGACCTGTCTAGTAGGTTATACTGACCTCCCTGTCTAGTAGGTTATACTGACCTGTCTAGTAGGTTATACTGACCTGTCTAGTAGGTTATCCTGACCTGTCTAGTAGGTTATACTGACCTGTCTAGTAGGTTATACTGTCCTGTCTAGTAGGTTATACTGACCTGTCTAGTAGGTTATACTGACCTCCCTGTCTAGTAGGTTATACTGACCTGTCTAGTAGGTTATACTGACCTGTCTAGTAGGTTATACTGACCTGTCTAGTAGGTTATAATGACCTGTCTAATAGGTTATACTGACCTGTCTAGTAGGTTATACGGACCTGTCTAGTAGGTTATAATGACCTGTCTAGTAGGTTATACTGAACTCCCTGTCTAGTAGGTTGTAATGACCTGTCTAGTAGGTTATAATGACCTGTCTAGTAGGTTATACTGACCTGTCTAGTAGTTTATAATGACCTGTCTAGTAGGTTATAATGACCTGTCTAATAGGTTATACTGTCCTGTCTAGTAGGTTATAATGACCTGTCTAGTAGGTTATAATGACCTGTCTAGTAGGTTATACTGACCTGTCTAGAAGGTTATACTGACCTGTCTAGTAGGTTATAATGACCTGTCTAGTAGTTTATAATGACCTGTCTAGTAGGTTATACTGACCTGTCTAGTAGGTTATAATGACCTCCCTGTCTAGTAGGTTACACTGACCTGTCTAGTAGGTTATAATGACCTGTCTAGTAGGTTATACTGACCTGTCTAGTAGGTTATACTGACCTGTCTAGTAGGTTATACTGACCTGTCTAGTAGGTTATACTGACCTGTCTAGTAGGTTATACTGACCTCCATGTCTCGTAGGTTATACTGACCTGTCAAATAGGTTATAATGACCTGTCTAGTAGGTTATACTGTCCTGTCTAGTAGGTTATACTGACCTGTCTAGTAGGTTATACTGACCTCCCTGTCAAGTAGGTTATACTGACCTGTCTAGTAGGTTATACTGACCTGTCTAGTAGGTTATACTGACCTGTCTAGTAGGTTATACTGACCTGTCTAGTAGGTTATACTGTCCTGTCTAGTAGGTTATACTTACCTGTCTAGTAGGTTATACTGACCTCCCTGTCTAGTAGGTTATAATGACCTGTCTAGTAGGTTATACTGACCTGTCTAGTAGGTTATACTGACCTGTCTAGTAGTTTATACTGACCTCACTGTCTAGTAGGTTATGCTGACCTCCCTGTCTAGTAGGTTATACTGACCTGTCTAGTAGGTTATACTGACCTGTCTAGTAGGTTATACTGACCTGTCTAGTAGGTTATACTGTCCTGTCTAGTAGGTTATATTGATCTCCCTGTCTAGTAGGTTATACTGACCTCCCTGTCTAGTAGGTTATACTGACCTGTCTAGTAGGTTATACTGACCTGTCTAGTAGGTTATACTGACCTGTCTAGTAGGTTATACTGACCTCC
Organism: Salmo salar; assembly: GCF_965601325.2. Lineage (NCBI taxonomy): Eukaryota > Metazoa > Chordata > Actinopteri > Salmoniformes > Salmonidae > Salmo > Salmo salar. The sequence goes on along the minus strand of NC_138308.1, from coordinate 95,953,905 downwards.
CTGTCAAGTAGGTTATACTGACCTCCCTGTCTAGTAGGTTACACTGACCTGTCTAGTAGGTTACACTGACCTGTCTAGTAGGTTACACTGACCTGTCTAGTAGGTTATACTGACCTGTCTAGTAGGTTATAATGACCTGTCTAGTAGGTTATACTGACCTGTCTAGTAGGTTATACTGACCTGTCTAGTAGTTTATACTGACCTGTCTAGTAGGTTATAATGACCTGTCTAGTAGGTTATACTGACCTCCCTGTCTAGTAGGTTATACTGACCTCCCTGTCTAGTAGGTTACACTGACCTGTCTAGTAGGTTACACTGACCTGTCTAGTAGGTTACACTGACCTGTCTAGTAGGTTATACTGACCTGTCTAGTAGGTTATACTGACCTGTCTAGTAGGTTATACTGACCTGTCTAGTGGGTTATACTGACCTGTCTAGTAGGTTATACTGAAATCTCTGTCTAGTAGGTTATACTGACCTGTCTAGTAGGTTATACTGACCTGTCTAGTAGGTTATACTGACATGTCTAGTAGGTTACACTGACCTGTCTAGTAGGTTATAATGACCTGTCTAGTAGGTTATACTGACCTGTCTAGTAGGTTATACTGACCTGTCTAGTAGGTTATACTGTCCTGTCTAGTAGGTTATACTGACCTGTCTAGTAGGTTATACTGACCTCCCTGTCTAGTAGGTTATACTGACCTGTCTAGTAGGTTATACTGACCTGTCTAGTAGGTTATACTGACCTCCCTGTCTAGTAGGTTATTCTGACCTCCCTGTCTAGTAGGTTATACTGACCTGTCTAGTAGGTTATACTGACCTGTCTAGTAGGTTATACTGACCTGTCCAGTAGGTTATACTGACCTGTCTAGTAGGTTATACTGACCTGTCTAGTAGGTTATACTGACCTGTCTAGTAGGTTATAATGACCTGTCTAGTAGGTTATAATGACCTGTCTAGTAGGTTATACTGACCTGTCTAGTAGGTTATACTGACCTGTCTAGTAGGTTATAATGACCTGTCTAGTAGGTTATACTGACCTGTCTAGTAGTTTTTACTGACGTCCCTGTCTAGTAGGTTATACTGACCTGTCTAGTAGGTTATACTGACCTGTCTAGTAGGTTATACTGACCTGTCTAGTAGGTTATACAGTCCTGTCTAGTAGGTTATACTGACCTGTCTAGTAGGTTATACTGACCTGTCTAGTAGGTTATCCTGACCTGTCTAGTAGGTTATACTGACCTGTCTAGTAGGTTATACTGTCCTGTCTAGTAGGTTATACTGACCTGTCTAGTAGGTTATACTGACCTCCCTGTCTAGTAGGTTATACTGACCTGTCTAGTAGGTTATACTGACCTGTCTAGTAGGTTATACTGACCTGTCTAGTAGGTTATAATGACCTGTCTAATAGGTTATACTGACCTGTCTAGTAGGTTATACGGACCTGTCTAGTAGGTTATAATGACCTGTCTAGTAGGTTATACTGAACTCCCTGTCTAGTAGGTTGTAATGACCTGTCTAGTAGGTTATAATGACCTGTCTAGTAGGTTATACTGACCTGTCTAGTAGTTTATAATGACCTGTCTAGTAGGTTATAATGACCTGTCTAATAGGTTATACTGACCTGTCTAGTAGGTTATAATGACCTGTCTAGTAGGTTATAATGACCTGTCTAGTAGGTTATAATGACCTGTCTAGTAGGTTATACTGACCTGTCTAGAAGGTTATACTGACCTGTCTAGTAGGTTATAATGACCTGTCTAGTAGTTTATAATGACCTGTCTAGTAGGTTATACTGACCTGTCTAGTAGGTTATAATGACCTGTCTAGTAGGTTATACTGACCTCCCTGTCAAGTAGGTTATACTGACCTGTCTAGTAGGTTATACTGACCTGTCTAGTAGGTTATACTGACCTGTCTAGTAGGTTATACTGTCCTGTCTAGTAGGTTATACTTACCTGTCTAGTAGGTTATACTGACCTCCCTGTCTAGTAGGTTATAATGACCTGTCTAGTAGGTTATACTGACCTGTCTAGTAGGTTATACTGACCTGTCTAGTAGGTTATACTGACCTCACTGTCTAGTAGGTTATGCTGACCTCCCTGTCTAGTAGGTTATACTGACCTGTCTAGTAGGTTATACTGACCTGTCTAGTAGGTTATACTGACCTGTCTAGTAGGTTATACTGTCCTGTCTAGTAGGTTATATTGATCTCCCTGTCTAGTAGGTTATACTGACCTCCCTGTCTAGTAGGTTATACTGACCTGTCTAGTAGGTTATACTGACCTGTCTAGTAGGTTATACTGACCTGTCTAGTAGGTTATACTGACCTCCCTGTCAAGTAGGTTATACTGACCTCCCTGTCTAGTAGGTTACACTGACCTGTCTAGTAGGTTACACTGACCTGTCTAGTAGGTTACACTGACCTGTCTAGTAGGTTATACTGACCTGTCTAGTAGGTTATAATGACCTGTCTAGTAGGTTATACTGACCTGTCTAGTAGGTTATACTGACCTGTCTAGTAGTTTATACTGACCTGTCTAGTAGGTTATAATGACCTGTCTAGTAGGTTATACTGACCTCCCTGTCTAGTAGGTTATACTGACCTCCCTGTCTAGTAGGTTACACTGACCTGTCTAGTAGGTTACACTGACCTGTCTAGTAGGTTACACTGACCTGTCTAGTAGGTTATACTGACCTGTCTAGTAGGTTATACTGACCTGTCTAGTAGGTTATACTGACCTGTCTAGTAGTTTATAATGACCTGTCTAGTAGGTTATACTGACCTGTCTAGTAGGTTATAATGACCTGTCTAGTAGGTTATACTGACCTCCCTGTCTAATAGGTTATACTGACCTCCCTGTCTAGTAGGTTATACTGACCTGTCTAGTAGGTTACACTGACCCGTCTAGTAGGTTATAATGACCTGTCTAGTAGGTTATAATGACCTGTCTAATAGGTTATACTGACCTGTCTAGTAGGTTATACTGACCTGTCTAGTAGGTTATAATGACCTGTCTAGTAGGTTATACTGACCTCCCTGTCTAGTAGGTTATACTGACCTGTCTAGTAGGTTATACTGACCTGTCTAGTAGGTTATACTGACCTGTCTAGTAGGTTATACTGACCTCCCTGTCTAGTAGGTTATACTGACCTGTCTAGTAGGTTATACTGACCTGTCTAGTAGGTTATACTGACCTCCCTGTCTAGTAGGTTATACTGACCTGTCTAGTAGGTTATACTGACCTGTCTAGTAGGTTATACTGTCCTGTCTAGTAGGTTATACTGATCTCCCTGTCTAGTAGGTTATACTGACCTCCCTGTCTAGTAGGTTATACTGACCTGTCTAGTAGGTTATACTGACCTGTCTAGTAGGTTATACTGACCTCCCTGTCTAGTAGGTTATACTGACCTGTCTAGTAGGTTATACTGACCTGTCTAGTAGGTTATACTGTCCTGTCTAGTAGGTTATACTGATCTCCCTGTCTAGTAGGTTATACTGACCTCCCTGTCTAGTAGGTTATACTGACCTGTCTAGTAGGTTATACTGACCTGTCTAGTAGGTTATACTGACCTGTCTAGTAGGTTATACTGACCTGTCTAGTAGGTTATACTGACCTCCCTGTCTAGTAGGTTATACTGACCTCCCTGTCTAGTAGGTTACACTGACCTGTCTAGTAGGTTACACTGACCTGTCTAGTAGGTTACACTGACCTGTCTAGTAGGTTACACTGACCTGTCTAGTAGGTTATAATGACCTGTCTAGTAGGTTATACTGACCTGTCTAGTAGGTTATACTGACCTGTCTAGTAGGTTATAATGACCTGTCTAGTAGGGTATACTGACCTGTCTAGTAGGTTATAATGACCTGTCTAGTAGGTTATACTGACCTCGTTGTCTAACAGGTTATACTGACCTCCCTGTCTAGTAGGTTATACTGACCTGTCTAGTAGGTTACACTGACCCGTCTAGTAGGTTATAATGACCTGTCTAGTAGGTTATAATGACCTGTCTAATAGGTTATACTGACCTGTCTAGTAGGTTATACTGACCTGTCTAGTAGGTTATAATGACCTGTCTAGTAGGTTATACTGACCTCCCTGTCTAGTAGGTTGTAATGAACTGTCTAGTAGGTTATAATGACCTGTCTAATAGGTTATACTGACCTGTCTAGTAGGTTATAATGACCTGTCTAGTAGGTTATAATGACCTGTCTAGTAAGTTATACTGACCTGTCTAGTAGGTTATACTGACCTGTCTAGTAGGTTATAATGACCTGTCTAGTAGGTTATAATGACCTGTCTAGTAGGTTATAATGATCTGTCTAGTAGGTTGTACTGACCTGTCTAGTAGGTTATACTGACCTCCCTGTCTAGTAGGTTATACTGAGCTGTCTAGTAGGTTATACTGACCTCCCTGTCTAGTAGGTTATACTGACCTGTCTAGTAGGTTATACTGACCTGTCTCGTAGGTTATACTGACCTCCCTGTCTAGTAGGTTATACTGACCTGTCTAGTAGGTTATAATGACCTGTCTAGTAGGTTATACTGTCCTGTCTAGTAGGTTATACTGACCTGTCTAGTAGGTTATACTGACCTGTCTAGTAGGTTATACTGACCTGTCTAGTAGGTTATAATGACCTGTCTAGTAGGTTATACTGACCTCCCTGTCTAGTAGGTTGTACTGACCTGTCTAGTAGGTTATACTGACCTGTCTAGTAGGTTATACTGACCTGTCTAGTAGGTTATACTGTCCTGTCTAATAGGTTATACTGACCTGTCTAGTAGGTTATACTGACCTGTCTAGTAGGTTATACTGACCTCCCTGTCTAGTAGGTTATACTGACCTGTCTAGTAGGTTATACTGTCCTGTCTAGTAGGTTATATTGATCTCCCTGTCTAGTAGGTTATACTGACCTCCCTGTCTAGTAGGTTATACTGACCTGTCTAGTAGGTTATACTGACATGTCTAGTAGGTTATACTGACCTGTCTAGTAGGTTATACTGACCTCCCTGTCAAGTAGGTTATACTGACCTCCCTGTCTAGTAGGTTACACTGACCTGTCTAGTAGGTTACACTGACCTGTCTAGTAGGTTACACTGACCTGTCTAGTAGGTTACACTGACCTGTCTAGTAGGTTATACTGACCTGTCTAGTAGGTTATAATGACCTGTCTAGTAGGTTATACTGACCTGTCTAGTAGGTTATACTGACCTGTCTAGTAGGTTATACTGACCTGTCTAGTAGGTTATAATGACCTGTCTAGTAGGTTATACTGACCTCCCTGTCTAGTAGGTTATACTGACCTCCCTGTCTAGTAGGTTACACTGACCTGTCTAGTAGGTTACACTGACCTGTCTAGTAGGTTACACTGACCTGTCTAGTAGGTTACACTGACCTGTCTAGTATGTTATACTGACCTGTCTAGTAGGTTATAATGACCTGTCTAGTAGGTTATACTGACCTGTCTAGTAGGTTATACTGACGTGTCTAGTAGTTTATAATGACCTGTCTAGTAGGTTATACTGACCTGTCTAGTAGGTTATAATGACCTGTCTAGTAGGTTATACTGACCTCCCTGTCTAGTAGGTTATACTGACCTGTCTAATAGGTTATACTGACCTGTCTAGTAGGTTATACTGACCTGTCTAGTAGGTTATACTGACCTGTCTAGTAGTTTATAATGACCTGTCTAGTAGGTTATACTGACCTGTCTAGTAGGTTATAATGACCTGTCTAGTAGGTTACACTGACCCGTCTAGTAGGTTATAATGACCTGTCTAGTAGGTTATAATGACCTGTCTAATAGGTTATACTGACCTGTCTAGTAGGTTATACTGACCTGTCTAGTAGGTTATAATGACCTGTCTAGTAGGTTATACTGACCTCCCTGTCTAGTAGGTTATACTGACCTGTCTAGTAGGTTATACTGACCTGTCTAGTAGGTTATACTGACCTGTCTAGTAGGTTATACTGAACTCCCTGTCTAGTAGGTTATACTGACCTGTCTAGTAGGTTATACTGACCTGTCTAGTAGGTTATACTGACCTCCCTGTCTAGTAGGTTATACTGACCTGTCTAGTAGGTTATACTGACCTGTCTAGTAGGTTATACTGTCCTGTCTAGTAGGTTATACTGATCTCCCTGTCTAGTAGGTTATACTGACCTCCCTGTCTAGTAGGTTATACTGACCTGTCTAGTAGGTTATACTGACCTGTCTAGTAGGTTATACTGACCTCCCTGTCTAGTAGGTTATACTGACCTGTCTAGTAGGTTATATTGACCTGTCTAGTAGGTTATACTGTCCTGTCTAGTAGGTTATACTGATCTCCCTGTCTAGTAGGTTATACTGACCTCCCTGTCTAGTAGGTTATACTGACCTGTCTAGTAGGTTATACTGACCTGTCTAGTAGGTTATACTGACCTGTCTAGTAGGTTATACTGACCTCCCTGTCTAGTAGGTTATACTGACCTCCCTGTCTAGTAGGTTACACTGACCTGTCTAGTAGGTTACACTGACCTGTCTAGTAGGTTACACTGACCTGTCTAGTAGGTTACACTGACCTGTCTAGTAGGTTATACTGACCTGTCTAGTAGGTTATACTGACCTGTCTAGTAGGTTATACTGACCTGTCTAGTAGGTTATACTGACCTGTCTAGTAGGTTATAATGACCTGTCTAGTAGGGTATACTGACCTGTCTAGTAGGTTATAATGACCTGTCTAGTAGGTTATACTGACCTCGTTGTCTAACAGGTTATACTGACCTCCCTGTCTAGTAGGTTACACTGACCTGTCTAGTAGGTTACACTGACCCGTCTAGTAGGTTATAATGACCTGTCTAGTAGGTTATAATGACCTGTCTAATAGGTTATACTGACCTGTCTAGTAGGTTATACTGACCTGTCTAGTAGGTTATAATGACCTGTCTAGTAGGTTATACTGACCTCCCTGTCTAGTAGGTTATAATGACCTGTCTAGTAGGTTATAATGACCTGTCTAATAGGTTATACTGACCTGTCTAGTAGGTTATAATGACCTGTCTAGTAGGTTATAATGACCTGTCTAGTAGGTTATAATGACCTGTCTAATAGCTTATACTGACCTGTCTAGTAGGTTATACTGACCTGTCTAGTAGGTTATAATGACCTGTCTAGTAGGTTATACTGACCTCCCTGTCTAGTAGGTTATACTGACCTGTCTAGTAGGTTATACTGACCTGTCTAGTAGGTTATACTGACCTTTCTAGTAGGTTATACTGACCTCCCTGTCTAGTAGGTTATACTGACCTGTCTAGTAGGTTATACTGACCTGTCTAGTAGGTTATACTGACCTCCCTGTCTAGTAGGTTATACTGACCTGTCTAGTAGGTTATACTGACCTGTCTAGTAGGTTATACTGTCCTGTCTAGTAGGTTATACTGATCTCCCTGTCTAGTAGGTTATACTGACCTCCCTGTCTAGTAGGTTATACTGACCTGTCTAGTAGGTTATACTGACCTGTCTAGTAGGTTATACTGACCTGTCTAGTAGGTTATACTGACCTCCCTGTCTAGTAGGTTATACTGACCTGTCTAGTAGGTTATACTGACCTGTCTAGTAGGTTATACTGTCCTGTCTAGTAGGTTATACTGATCTCCCTGTCTAGTAGGTTATACTGACCTCCCTGTCTAGTAGGTTATACTGACCTGTCTAGTAGGTTATACTGACCTGTCTAGTAGGTTATACTGACCTGTCTAGTAGGTTATACTGACCTCCCTGTCTAGTAGGTTACACTGACCTGTCTAGTAGGTTACACTGACCTGTCTAGTAGGTTACACTGACCTGTCTAGTAGGTTACACTGACCTGTCTAGTAGGTTATACTGACCTGTCTAGTAGGTTATAATGACCTGTCTAGTAGGTTATACTGACCTGTCTAGTAGGTTATACTGACCTGTCTAGTAGGTTATAATGACCTGTCTAGTAGGGTATACTGACCTGTCTAGTAGGTTATAATGACCTGTCTAGTAGGTTATACTGACCTCGTTGTCTAACAGGTTATACTGACCTCCCTGTCTAGTAGGTTATACTGACCTGTCTAGTAGGTTACACTGACCCGTCTAGTAGGTTATAATGACCTGTCTAGTAGGTTATAATGACCTGTCTAATAGGTTATACTGACCTGTCTAGTAGGTTATACTGACCTGTCTAGTAGGTTATAATGACCTGTCTAGTAGGTTATACTGACCTCCCTGTCTAGTAGGTTGTAATGACCTGTCTAGTAGGTTATAATGACCTGTCTAATAGGTTATACTGACCTGTCTAGTAGGTTATAATGACCTGTCTAGTAGGTTATAATGACCTGTCTAGTAAGTTATACTGACCTGTCTAGTAGGTTATACTGACCTGTCTAGTAGGTTATAATGACCTGTCTAGTAGGTTATAATGACCTGTCTAGTAGGTTATAATGATCTGTCTAGTAGGTTATACTGACCTGTCTAGTAGGTTATACTGACCTCCCTGTCTAGTAGGTTATACTGAGCTGTCTAGTAGGTTATACTGACCTCCCTGTCTAGTAGGTTATACTGACCTGTCTAGTAGGTTATACTGACCTGTCTAGTAGGTTATACTGACCTCCCTGTCTAGTAGGTTATACTGACCTGTCTAGTAGGTTATAATGACCTGTCTAGTAGGTTATACTGTCCTGTCTAGTAGGTTATACTGACCTGTCTAGTAGGTTATACTGACCTGTCTAGTAGGTTATACTGACCTCCCTGTCTAGTAGGTTATACTGACCTGTCTAGTAGGTTATACTGACCTGTCTAGTAGGTTATACTGACCTCCCTGTCTAGTAGGTTATACTGACCTGTCTAGTAGGTTATACTGACCTGTCTAGTAGGTTATACTGACCTCCCTGTCTAGTAGGTTATACTGACCTGTCTAGTAGGTTATACTGACCTGTCTAGTAGGTTATACTGTCCTGTCTAGTAGGTTATACTGATCTCCCTGTCTAGTAGGTTATACTGACCTCCCTGTCTAGTAGGTTATACTGACCTGTCTAGTAGGTTATACTGACCTGTCTAGTAGGTTATACTGACCTGTCTAGTAGGTTATACTGTCCTGTCTAGTAGGTTATACTGACCTGTCTAGTAGGTTATACTGACCTGTCTAGTAGGTTATACTGACCTCCCTGTCTAGTAGGTTATACTGACCTGTCTAGTAGGTTATACTGACCTGTCTAGTAGGTTATACTGACCTGTCTAGTAGGTTATACTGTCCTGTCTAGTAGGTTATACTGATCTCCCTGTCTAGTAGGTTATACTGACCTCCCTGTCTAGTAGGTTATACTGACCTGTCTAGTAGGTTATACTGACCTGTCTAGTAGGTTATACTGACCTCCCTGTCTAGTAGGTTATACTGACCTCCCTGTCTAGTAGGTTACACTGACCTGTCTAGTAGGTTACACTGACCTGTCTAGTAGGTTATATTGACCTGTCTAGTAGGTTATAATGACCTGTCTAGTAGGTTATACTGACCTCTCTAGTAGGTTATACAGACCTGTCTAGTAGGTTATACTGACCTGTCTATTAGGTTATAATGACCTGTCTAGTAGGTTATACTGACCTCCCTGTCTAATAGGTTATACTGACCTCCCTGTCTAGTAGGTTATACTGACCTGTCTAGTAGGTTACACTGACCCGTCTAGTAGGTTATAATGACCTGTCTAGTAGGTTATAATGACCTGTCTAATAGGTTATACTGACCTGTCTAGTAGGTTATACGGACCTGTCTAGTAGGTTATAATGACCTGTCTAGTAGGTTATACTGACCTCCCTGTCTAGTAGGTTGTAATGACCTGTCTAGTAGGTTATAATGACCTGTCTAGTAGGTTATACTGACCTGTCTAGTAGTTTATAATGACCTGTCTAGTAGGTTATAATGACCTGTCTAATAGGTTATACTGACCTGTCTAGTAGGTTATAATGACCTGTCTAGTAGGTTATAATGACCTGTCTAGTAGGTTATACTGACCTGTCTAGAAGGTTATACTGACCTGTCTAGTAGGTTATAATGACCTGTCTAGTAGGTTATAATGACCTGTCTAGTAGGTTATACTGACCTGTCTAGTAGGTTATAATGATCTGTCTAGTAGGTTATACTGACCTGTCTAGTAGGTTATACTGACCTCCCTGTCTAGTAGGTTATACTGAGCTGTCTAGTAGGTTATACTGACCTCCCTGTCTAGTAGGTTATACTGACCTGTCTAGTAGGTTATACTGACCTGTCTAGTAGGTTATACTGACCTCCCTGTCTAGTAGGTTATACTGACCTGTCTAGTAGGTTATAATGACCTGTCTAGTAGGTTATACTGTCCTGTCTAGTAGGTTATACTGACCTGTCTAGTAGGTTATACTGACCTGTCTAGTAGGTTATACTGACCTCCCTGTCTAGTAGGTTATACTGACCTGTCTAGTAGGTTATACTGACCTGTCTAGTAGGTTATACTGACCTCCCTGTCTAGTAGGTTATACTGACCTGTCTAGTAGGTTATACTGACCTGTCTAGTAGGTTATACTGACCTCCCTGTCTAGTAGGTTATACTGACCTGTCTAGTAGGTTATACTGACCTGTCTAGTAGGTTATACTGTCCTGTCTAGTAGGTTATACTGATCTCCCTGTCTAGTAGGTTATACTGACCTCCCTGTCTAGTAGGTTATACTGACCTGTCTAGTAGGTTATACTGACCTGTCTAGTAGGTTATACTGTCCTGTCTAGTAGGTTATACTGACCTGTCTAGTAGGTTATACTGACCTGTCTAGTAGGTTATACTGACCTGTCTAGTAGGTTATACTGACCTCCCTGTCTAGTAGGTTATACTGACCTGTCTAGTAGGTTATACTTACCTGTCTAGTAGGTTATACTGACCTGTCTAGTAGGTTATACTGTCCTGTCTAGTAGGTTATACTGATCTCCCTGTCTAGTAGGTTATACTGACCTCCCTGTCTAGTAGGTTATACTGACCTGTCTAGTAGGTTATACTGACCTGTCTAGTAGGTTATACTGACCTCCCTGTCTAGTAGGTTATACTGACCTCCCTGTCTAGTAGGTTATACTGACCTCCCTGTCTAGTAGGTTACACTGACCTGTCTAGTAGGTTACACTGACCTGTCTAGTAGGTTATATTGACCTGTCTAGTAGGTTATAATGACCTGTCTAGTAGGTTATACTGACCTCTCTAGTAGGTTATACAGACCTGTCTAGTAGGTTATACTGACCTGTCTATTAGGTTATAATGACCTGTCTAGTAGGTTATACTGACCTCCCTGTCTAATAGGTTATACTGACCTCCCTGTCTAGTAGGTTATACTGACCTGTCTAGTAGGTTACACTGACCCGTCTAGTAGGTTATAATGACCTGTCTAGTAGGTTATAATGACCTGTATAATAGGTTATACTGACCTGTCTAGTAGGTTATACTGACCTGTCTAGTAGGTTATAATGACCTGTCTAGTAGGTTATACTGACCTCCCTGTCTAGTAGGTTGTAATGACCTGTCTAGTAGGTTATAATGACCTGTCTAGTAGGTTATACTGACCTGTCTAGTAGTTTATAATGACCTGTCTAGTAGGTTATAATGACCTGTCTAATAGGTTATACTGACCTGTCTAGTAGGTTATAATGACCTGTCTAGTAGGTTATAATGACCTGTCTAGTAGGTTATACTGACCTGTCTAGAAGGTTATACTGACCTGTCTAGTAGGTTATAATGACCTGTCTAGTAGGTTATAATGACCTGTCTAGTAGGTTATACTGACCTGTCTAGAAGGTTATACTGACCTGTCTAGTAGGTTATAATGACCTGTCTAGTAGGTTATACTGTCCTGTCTAGTAGGTTATACTGACCTGTCTAGTAGGTTATACTGACCTCCCTGTCAAGTAGGTTATACTGACCTGTCTAGTAGGTTATACTGATCTGTCTAGTAGGTTATACTGACCTGTCTAGTAGGTTATACTGACCTGTCTAGTAGGTTATACTGTCCTGTCTAGTAGGTTATACTTACCTGTCTAGTAGGTTATACTGACCTCCCTGTCTAGTAGGTTATAATGACCTGTCTAGTAGGTTATACTGACCTGTCTAGTAGGTTATACTGACCTGTCTAGTAGGTTATACTGACCTCACTGTCTAGTAGGTTATACTGACCTCCCTGTCTAGTAGGTTATACTGACCTGTCTAGTAGGTTATACTGACCTGTCTAGTAGGTTATACTGACCTGTCTAGTAGGTTATACTGTCCTGTCTAGTAGGTTATATTGATCTCCCTGTCTAGTAGGTTATACTGACCTCCCTGTCTAGTAGGTTATACTGACCTGTCTAGTAGGTTATACTGACCTGTCTAGTAGGTTATACTGACCTCCCTGTCAAGTAGGTTATACTGACCTCCCTGTCTAGTAGGTTACACTGACCTGTCTAGTAGGTTACACTGACCTGTCTAGTAGGTTACACTGACCTGTCTAGAAGGTTACACTGACCTGTCTAGTAGGTTATACTGACCTGTCTAGTAGGTTATACTGACCTGTCTAGTAGGTTATACTGACCTGTCTAGTAGGTTATACTGACCTGTCTAGTAGGTTATAATGACCTGTCTAGTAGGTTATACTGACCTCCCTGTCTAGTAGGTTATACTGACCTCCCTGTCTAGTAGGTTACACTGACCTGTCTAGTAGGTTACACTGACCTGTCTAGTAGGTTACACTGACCTGTCTAGTAGGTTATACTGACCTGTCTAGTAGGTTATAATGACCTGTCTAGTAGGTTATACTGACCTGTCTAGTAGGTTATACTGACCTGTCTAGTAGTTTATAATGACCTGTCTAGTAGGTTATACTGACCTGTCTAGTAGGTTATAATGACCTGTCTAGTAGGTTATACTGACCTCCCTGTCTAATAGGTTATACTGACCTCCCTGTCTAGTAGGTTATACTGACCTGTCTAGTAGGTTACACTGACCCGTCTAGTAGGTTATAATGACCTGTCTAGTAGGTTATAATGACCTGTCTAATAGGTTATACTGACCTGTCTAGTAGGTTATACTGACCTGTCTAGTGTTATACTGACCTGTCTAGTAGGTTATACTGACCTGTCTAGTAGGTTATAATGACCTGTCTAGTAGGTTATACTGACCTCCCTGTCTAGTAGGTTATACTGACCTGTCTAGTAGGTTATACTGACCTGTCTAGTAGGTTATACTGACCTGTCTAGTAGGTTATACTGACCTCCCTGTCTAGTAGGTTATACTGACCTGTCTAGTAGGTTATACTGACCTGTCTAGTAGGTTATACTGACCTCCCTGTCTAGTAGGTTATACTGACCTGTCTAGTAGGTTATACTGACCTGTCTAGTAGGTTATACTGTCCTGTCTAGTAGGTTATACTGATCTCCCTGTCTAGTAGGTTATACTGACCTCCCTGTCTAGTAGGTTATACTGACCTGTCTAGTAGGTTATACTGACCTGTCTAGTAGGTTATACTGACCTGTCTAGTAGGTTATACTGACCTCCCTGTCTAGTAGGTTATACTGACCTGTCTAGTAGGTTATACTGACCTGTCTAGTAGGTTATACTGTCCTGTCTAGTAGGTTATACTGATCTCCCTGTCTAGTAGGTTATACTGACCTCCCTGTCTAGTAGGTTATACTGACCTGTCTAGTAGGTTATACTGACCTGTCTAGTAGGTTATACTGACCTGTCTAGTAGGTTATACTGACCTGTCTAGTAGGTTATACTGACCTCCATGTCTAGTAGGTTATACTGACCTCCCTGTCTAGTAGGTTACACTGACCTGTCTAGTAGGTTATAATGACCTGTCTAGTAGGTTATACTGACCTGTCTAGTAGGTTATACTGACCTGTCTAGTAGGTTATACTGACCTCCATGTCTAGTAGGTTATACTGACCTGTCTAGTAGGTTATACTGACCTGTCTAGTAGGTTATACTGACCTCCCTGTCTCGTAGGTTATACTGACCTGTCAAATAGGTTATAATGACCTGTCTAGTAGGTTATACTGTCCTGTCTAGTAGGTTATACTGACCTGTCTAGTAGGTTATACTGACCTCCCTGTCAAGTAGGTTATACTGACCTGTCTAGTAGGTTATACTGACCTGTCTAGTAGGTTATACTGACCTGTCTAGTAGGTTATACTGACCTGTCTAGTAGGTTATACTGTCCTGTCTAGTAGGTTATACTTACCTGTCTAGTAGGTTATACTGACCTCCCTGTCTAGTAGGTTATAATGACCTGTCTAGTAGGTTATACTGACCTGTCTAGTAGGTTATACTGACCTGTCTAGTAGGTTATACTGACCTCACTGTCTAGTAGGTTATACTGACCTCCCTGTCTAGTAGGTTATACTGACCTGTCTAGTAGGTTATACTGACCTGTCTAGTAGGTTATACTGACCTGTCTAGTAGGTTATACTGTCCTGTCTAGTAGGTTATATTGATCTCCCTGTCTAGTAGGTTATACTGACCTCCCTGTCTAGTAGGTTATACTGACCTGTCTAGTAGGTTATACTGACCTGTCTAGTAGGTTATACTGACCTCCCTGTCAAGTAGGTTATACTGACCTCCCTGTCTAGTAGGTTACACTGACCTGTCTAGTAGGTTACACTGACCTGTCTAGTAGGTTACACTGACCTGTCTAGTAGGTTACACTGACCTGTCTAGTAGGTTATACTGACCTGTCTAGTAGGTTATACTGACCTGTCTAGTAGGTTATACTGACCTGTCTAGTAGGTTATACTGACCTGTCTAGTAGGTTATAATGACCTGTCTAGTAGGTTATACTGACCTCCCTGTCTAGTAGGTTATACTGACCTCCCTGTCTAGTAGGTTACACTGACCTGTCTAGTAGGTTACACTGACCTGTCTAGTAGGTTACACTGACCTGTCTAGTAGGTTATACTGACCTGTCTAGTAGGTTATAATGACCTGTCTAGTAGGTTATACTGACCTGTCTAGTAGGTTATACTGACCTGTCTAGTAGTTTATAATGACCTGTCTAGTAGGTTATACTGACCTGTCTAGTAGGTTACACTGACCTGTCTAGTAGGTTACACTGACCTGTCTAGTAGGTTATACTGACCTGTCTAGTAGGTTATACTGACCTGTCTAGTAGGTTATACTGACCTCCCTGTCTAGTAGGTTACACTGACCTGTCTAGTAGGTTACACTGACCTGTCTAGTAGGTTACACTGACCTGTCTAGTAGGTTATACTGACCTGTCTAGTAGGTTATACTGACCTCCCTGTCTCGTAGGTTATACTGACCTGTCAAATAGGTTATAATGACCTGTCTAGTAGGTTATACTGTCCTGTCTAGTAGGTTATACTGACCTGTCTAGTAGGTTATACTGACCTCCCTGTCAAGTAGGTTATACTGACCTGTCTAGTAGGTTATACTGACCTGTCTAGTAGGTTATACTGACCTGTCTAGTAGGTTATACTGACCTGTCTAGTAGGTTATACTGTCCTGTCTAGTAGGTTATACTTACCTGTCTAGTAGGTTATACTGACCTCCCTGTCTAGTAGGTTATAATGACCTGTCTAGTAGGTTATACTGACCTGTCTAGTAGGTTATACTGACCTGTCTAGTAGGTTATACTGACCTCACTGTCTAGTAGGTTATACTGATCTCCCTGTCTAGTAGGTTATACTGACCTGTCTAGTAGGTTATACTGACCTGTCTAGTAGGTTATACTGACCTGTCTAGTAGGTTATACTGTCCTGTCTAGTAGGTTATATTGATCTCCCTGTCTAGTAGGTTATACTGACCTCCCTGTCTAGTAGGTTATACTGACCTGTCTAGTAGGTTATACTGACCTGTCTAGTAGGTTATACTGACCTCCCTGTCAAGTAGGTTATACTGACCTCCCTGTCTAGTAGGTTACACTGACCTGTCTAGTAGGTTACACTGACCTGTCTAGTAGGTTACACTGACCTGTCTAGTAGGTTACACTGACCTGTCTAGTAGGTTATACTGACCTGTCTAGTAGGTTATACTGACCTGTCTAGTAGGTTATACTGACCTGTCTAGTAGGTTATACTGACCTGTCTAGTAGGTTATAATGACCTGTCTAGTAGGTTATACTGACCTCCCTGTCTAGTAGGTTATACTGACCTCCCTGTCTAGTAGGTTACACTGACCTGTCTAGTAGGTTACACTGACCTGTCTAGTAGGTTACACTGACCTGTCTAGTAGGTTATACTGACCTGTCTAGTAGGTTATAATGACCTGTCTAGTAGGTTATACTGACCTGTCTAGTAGGTTATACTGACCTGTCTAGTAGTTTATAATGACCTGTCTAGTAGGTTATACTGACCTGTCTAGTAGGTTATAATGACCTGTCTAGTAGGTTATACTGACCTCCCTGTCTAATAGGTTATACTGACCTCCCTGTCTAGTAGGTTATACTGACCTGTCTAGTAGGTTACACTGACCCGTCTAGTAGGTTATAATGACCTGTCTAGTAGGTTATAATGACCTGTCTAATAGGTTATACTGACCTGTCTAGTAGGTTATACTGACCTGTCTAGTAGGTTATAATGACCTGTCTAGTAGGTTATACTGACCTCCCTGTCTAGTAGGTTATACTGACCTGTCTAGTAGGTTATACTGACCTGTCTAGTAGGTTATACTGACCTGTCTAGTAGGTTATACTGACCTCCCTGTCTAGTAGGTTATACTGACCTGTCTAGTAGGTTATACTGACCTGTCTAGTAGGTTATACTGACCTCCCTGTCTAGTAGGTTATACTGACCTGTCTAGTAGGTTATACTGACCTGTCTAGTAGGTTATACTGTCCTGTCTAGTAGGTTATACTGATCTCCCTGTCTAGTAGGTTATACTGACCTCCCTGTCTAGTAGGTTATACTGACCTGTCTAGTAGGTTATACTGACCTGTCTAGTAGGTTATACTGACCTCCCTGTCTAGTAGGTTATACTGACCTGTCTAGTAGGTTATACTGACCTGTCTAGTAGGTTATACTGTCCTGTCTAGTAGGTTATACTGATCTCCCTGTCTAGTAGGTTATACTGACCTCCCTTTCTAGTAGGTTATACTGACCTGTCTAGTAGGTTATACTGACCTGTCTAGTAGGTTATACTGACCTGTCTAGTAGGTTATACTGACCTGTCTAGTAGGTTATACTGACCTCCATGTCTAGTAGGTTATACTGACCTCCCTGTCTAGTAGGTTACACTGACCTGTCTAGTAGGTTACACTGACCTGTCTAGTAGGTTACACTGACCTGTCTAGTAGGTTATACTGACCTGTCTAGTAGGTTATAATGACCTGTCTAGTAGGTTATACTGACCTGTCTAGTAGGTTATACTGACCTGTCTAGTAGGTTATAATGACCTGTCTAGTAGGGTATACTGACCTGTCTAGTCGGTTATAATGACCTGTCTAGTAGGTTATACTGACCTCGTTGTCTAACAGGTTATACTGACCTCCCTGTCTAGTAGGTTATACTGACCTGTCTAGTAGGTTACACTGACCCGTCTAGTAGGTTATAATGACCTGTCTAGTAGGTTATAATGACCTGTCTAATAGGTTATACTGACCTGTCTAGTAGGTTATACTGACCTGTCTAGTAGGTTATAATGACCTGTCAAGTAGGTTATACTGACCTCCCTGTCTAGTAGGTTGTAATGACCTGTCTAGTAGGTTATAATGACCTGTCTAATAGGTTATACTGACCTGTCTAGTAGGTTATAATGACCTGTCTAGTAGGTTATAATGACCTATCTAGTAGGTTATACTGACCTGTCTAGTAGGTTATACTGACCTGTCTAGTAGGTTATAATGACCTGTCTAGTAGGTTATAATGACCTGTCTAGTAGGTTATAATGATCTGTCTAGTAGGTTATACTGACCTGTCTAGTAGGTTATACTGACCTCCCTGTCTAGTAGGTTATACTGAGCTGTCTAGTAGGTTATACTGACCTCCCTGTCTAGTAGGTTATACTGACCTGTCTAGTAGGTTATACTGACCTGTCTAGTAGGTTATACTGACCTCCCTGTCTAGTAGGTTATACTGACCTGTCTAGTAGGTTATAATGACCTGTCTAGTAGGTTATACTGTCCTGTCTAGTAGGTTATACTGACCTGTCTAGTAGGTTATACTGACCTGTCTAGTAGGTTATACTGACCTGTCTAGTAGGTTATAATGACCTGTCTAGTAGGTTATACTGACCTGTCTAGTAGGTTATACTGACCTCCCTGTCTAGTAGGTTATACTGACCTGTCTAGTAGGTTATACTGACCTGTCTAGTAGGTTATACTGACCTGTCTAGTAGGTTATACTGTCCTGTCTAGTAGGTTATACTGACCTGTCTAGTAGGTTATACTGACCTGTCTAGTAGGTTATACTGACCTCCCTGTCTAGTAGGTTATACTGACCTGTCTAGTAGGTTATACTGACCTGTCTAGTAGGTTATACTGACCTCCCTGTCTAGTAGGTTATACTGACCTGTCTAGTAGGTTATACTGACCTGTCTAGTAGGTTATACTGACCTGTCTAGTAGGTTATACTGTCCTGTCTAGTAGGTTATACTGACCTGTCTAGTAGGTTATACTGTCCTGTCTAGTAGGTTATACTGATCTCCCTGTCTAGTAGGTTATACTGACCTCCCTGTCTAGTAGGTTATACTGACCTGTCTAGTAGGTTATACTGACCTGTCTAGTAGGTTATACTGACCTGTCTAGTAGGTTATACTGTCCTGTCTAGTAGGTTATACTGACCTGTCTAGTAGGTTATACTGACCTGTCTAGTAGGTTATACTGACCTGTCTAGTAGGTTATACTGACCTCCCTGTCTAGTAGGTTATACTGACCTGTCTAGTAGGTTATACTGACCTGTCTAGTAGGTTATACTGACCTGTCTAGTAGGTTATACTGTCCTGTCTAGTAGGTTATACTGATCTCCCTGTCTAGTAGGTTATACTGACCTCCCTGTCTAGTAGGTTATACTGACCTGTCTAGTAGGTTATACTGACCTCCCTGTCTAGTAGGTTATACTGACCTCCCTGTCTAGTAGGTTATACTGACCTCCCTGTCTAGTAGGTTACACTGACCTGTCTAGTAGGTTACACTGACCTGTCTAGTAGGTTATATTGACCTGTCTAGTAGGTTATAATGACCTGTCTAGTAGGTTATACTGACCTCTCTAGTAGGTTATACTGACCTGTCTAGTAGGTTATACTGACCTGTCTAGTAGGTTATAATGACCTGTCTAATAGGTTATAATGACCTGTCTAGTAGGTTATACTGATCTCCCTGTCTAGTAGGTTATACTGACCTCCCTGTCTAGTAGGTTGTAATGACCTGTCTAGTAGGTTATAATGACCTGTCTAGTAGGTTATACTGACCTGTCTAGTAGTTTATAATGACCTGTCTAGTAGGTTATAATGACCTGTCTAATAGGTTATACTGACCTGTCTAGTAGGTTATAATGACCTGTCTAGTAGGTTATAATGACCTGTCTAGTAGGTTATACTGACCTGTCTAGTAGGTTATACTGACCTGTCTAGTAGGTTATACTGACCTCCCTGTCTAGTAGATTATACTGACCTGTCTAGTAGGTTATACTGACCTGTCTAGTAGGTTATAATGACCTGTCTAGTAGGTTATAATGACCTGTCTAGTAGGTTATAATGACCTGTCTAGTAGGTTATACTGACCTGTCTAGTAGGTTATACTGACCTGTCTAATAGGTTAGTAATGCCTATAACCTACATAACTGCCAAAATCAATCAATCAAATGTATTTATAAATCCCTTCTTACATCAGCTGATGTCTCAAAGTGCTGTACAGAAACCCAGCCGAAAACCCCCGAACAGCAAGCAATGTAGGTGTAGAAGCACGGTGGCTAGGAAAAACTCCCTAGAAAGGCCAGAACCTAGGAAGAAACCTAGAGAGGAACCAGGCTATGAGGGGTGGCTAGGAAAAACTCCCTAGAAAGGCCAGAACCTAGGAAGAAACCTAGAGAGGAACCAGGCTATGAGGGGTGGCTAGGAAAAACTCCCTAGAAAGGCCAGAACCTAGGAAGAAACCTAGAGAGGAACCAAGCTATGAGGGGTGGCTAGGAAAAACTCCCTAGAAAGGCCAGAACCTAGGAAGAAACCTAGAGAGGAACCAGGCTATGAGGGGTGGCTAGGAAAAACTCCCTAGAAAGGCCAGAACCTAGGAAGAAACCTAGAGAGGAACCAG
>NC_138308.1:95903660-95928660 GCF_965601325.2 Salmo salar | reverse complement strand
CACACACACACACACACAGACACACACAGCACACACACACACACACACACACACACACACAGTCACCAGTCAGAGTTGGTGTCAGACAGCAACATTATTCTCACACCCGTAGGGCAAAGCAACACAGCCGACACAACCCTTGTCGAACGATACAGTATTTCCCTGAAAGTCAGAGCAAAGAGAACAAGTCATGAGGTCGAAGGAATTGTCCGTAGAGCTCAGAGACAGGATTTTGTCGAGGCGCAGATCTGGGGAAGGGTAACAAAACATTTCTGCAGCATTGAAGGTCCCCAAGAACACAGGGGCCTCCATCATTCTTAAATGGAAGAAGTTTGGAACCACCAAGACTCTTCCTTGAGTTGGCCACCCGGCCAAACTGAGCAATCGGTAGAGAAGAGCCTTGGTCATGGAGGTGACCAAGAACCCGATGGTCACTCTGACAGAGCTCCAGAGTTCCTCTGTGGAGATGGTTGTTCTTCTGGAAGGTTCTCCCATCTCTGCAGCACTCCACCAATCAGGCCTTTATGGTCGAGGGGCCAGACGGAAGCCACTCCTCAGTAAAAGGCACATGACAGCCCACTTGAAGTTTGCCAAAAGGCACCTAAAGGACTCTCAGACCATGAGAAACAAGATTCTCTGGTCTGATGAAACCAAGATTGAACTCTTTGGCCTGAATGTGGGGATGTTTCTCAGTGACAGTGACTGGGAGACTAGTCAGGATCGAGGGAAAGATGAACAGAGCAAAGGTCAAAGAGATCCTTGATGAAAACCTGCTACAGAGCGCTCAGGACCTCAGACTGAGGCGAAGGTTCACCTTCCAACAGGACAACAACCCTAAGCACACAGCCAAGACAACACACAAGTGGCTTCGGGACAAGTCTTTGAACGTCCTTGAGTGGCCCAGCCAGAGCCCGGACTTGAACCCGATCAGGCTTCTCTGGAGAGACCTGAAAATAGTTGTTCAGCAACGCTCCCCATCCAACCTGACAGAGCTTGAGAGGATCTGCAGAGAAGAATGGGAGAAACTCTCCAAATACAGGTGTGCCAAGCTTGTAGCATTACACCCAAGAAGACTTGAGGCTGTAATCGCTGGTGAAGGTGCTTCAACAAAGTACTGAGTAAATGGTCTGAATACTTATGTAAATGTAATATTTCAGTTTTTTATTTGTTTTACATTTGTAAAAAATTCTAAAACCAGTTTTTGCTTTGTCATTATGGGGTATTGTGATGTCATTATGGGGTATTGTGATGTCATTATGGGGTATTGTGATGTCATTATTGGGTATCGTTTGTAGATTGATGATTAAAAAAAAACTAGAATCATTTGTATAGATTGATGAGGGGGAAAAAACAATTGAATCCATTTCAGAATAAGGCTGAAACGTAACAAAATTGTGGAAAAAGTCAAGGGGTCTGAATTCTTTCTGAATGCACTGTATATGTTTTCAAAATGCATACTGCCTCCAGCTCATTGCAAAGTGCTGTGTGACGCGCGGATGAAGCCTGCCTTCTGTTGACTACGCATTTGAATGGGGAACGGGAAGCGCACTTCAATTACCAGTTGAGAAATAAAAATAATAGCTATTTTTAATCGTGGAGGGAAAAAAACTATTTTTAACGCACGATTGCATTTAGAATTGTTGCCCAATGATTGGGTTAATAAATGAGCTGTCTGACAGATTTTCCTCTCAAAGGGTTTGTATCTGTACGGTGTGATTAAGAAGATACATAACCAATATACACAGCTATCAATTTAATTCTAGTAAATGATGCAAATTAACCTATAGACTGATACGCATGACCAGTCAAATGTATTTACATCAATGAAGATGGGTTTTTTCTTCTTCTCCTGGACAACTGGCAGGTGCCAATTTTTATTTATCTGGCCTTTTATTTATTTATTTACTGCCAAAAGACTGCTATTACCGGCTAACGGAAACGCTGGTGTATATAAATGTGTGTGTGTGCGTGTTCCCTTAGTGCCTGTGTGCGTAAACAGTGATACTTGAACTATTTGCTCATCGTTACAACGCTGTATATAGACATAATATGACCTTTGAAATGTCTCCATTCTTTTGGAACTTTTGTGAGTGTAATGTTTACTGTTCATTTTATTGTTTATTTCACTTTTGTTTATTATCTATTTTACTTTCTTTGGAAATGTAAACATGTTTCCCATGCCAATAAAGCCGAGAGAGAGAGAGAGAGAGAGAGAGAGAGAGAGAGAGAGAGAGAGGAGAGAGAGAGAGAGAGAGAGAGAGAGAGAGAGAGAGAGAGAGATGTGAATAGCGGTATATGTGTGTAGACTACTCTGTCTCCCAGTGTGTAGACTACTCTGTCTCCCAGTGTGTAGACTACTCTGTCTCCCAGTGTGTAGACTACTCTGTCTCCCAGTGTGTAGACTACTCTGTCTCCCAGTGTGTAGACTACTCTGTCTCCCAGTGTGTAGACTACTCTGTCTCCCAGTGTGTAGACTACCTCTGTCTCCCAGTGTGTAGACTACTCTTTCTTCCAGAATAATCCTTCCTTCATTCACTAAGTGTGACTGGTTTATTTGTGTCCTGTCCACTAACACTGTGTTAGACAGGCAACCCAATTCACTTTTTTTTTTCTTCTCACTAATTGGTCTTTCGACCAATCAGATCAGTTCTGAAAAACGATCTGATGTGAAAAGATCTGATGTGATTGGTCAAAAGACCAATTAGGGCAATTAGCGTGTGTGAGAGCATCCAATGACTATTAGGTATTCAATCAAAATCTGAGTGTTGATGTCACATGGGCGTAAAAAACTATATTCTGTTGATGTGGCAGAGACACAGGTTGTTTCCATGAAGTGAGGGTCTTTTGCGTCCCTTTGATATTTTATGTAGAAATTGTCACACCAATATTGAATGTTAAAAGCCTGCTATATTAAATGAAGTGCCCTTTAATATAGAACACATGGACATTTCATTAAATCAAATTTGTTTATATAAATAAAGACTTTACTAAAGTGAGTCAATTTAGCATTTTGTCCCTCTGTGACTTCTAGATAGACGGGCAAGAAATAATTTAACATTTTTATATATTTTTTGTTTGTTGTAAAGCTTGGATTCAATCGCACACAACAAGATTCCATTCCCCATGTCACAAGGGCATTTTACGGCTGATTGAAGATTACATTGTCAACCCTGTTACTGTATTTGGTATATAGTAGGTACTTACCAGAGACATTTCTTTATTTAACCTCCTGCGGTAGGGAACACACATTTTTTTTGTTGTTGTTAAATTGAACATGTGCTCTTTATGAAAGCATTTTAAAATTAGGTGAAATAAAAAAAACAATTATCCCCCACCAATTACACTCCTCAAAAGGCACCTATACTGGTTAACGTAGGAAGGACCAACATACAGTGTATTTGCCATCAGGTCAGTCATTCTTGCCTGTAAATTTGGTACTTTGCCTCTAGATGGTGGTGTTTATTTTAAAATGAAATCGCTATCACTGTTGACCTGTGTGTGGTTGTCTCTCTCTCTCTCTCTCTCTCTCTCTCTCTCTCTCTCTCTCTCTCTCTCTCTGTCTCTGTCTCTCTCTCTCTCGCTCTCTCTCTCTCTCTCTCTCTCTCTCTCTCTCTCTCTCTCTCTGTCTCTGTCTCTCTCTCTCGCTTTCTCTCTCTCGCTCTCTCTCTCTCTGTCTCTGTCTCTCTCTCTCTCGCTTTCTCTCTCTCGCTCTCTCTCTCTCTCTCTCTCTCTCTCTCTCTCTGTCTCTGTCTCTCTCTCTCGCTTTCTCTCTCTTTCTCTCTCTCGCTCTCTCTCTCTCGCTCTCTCTCGCTCTCTCGCTCTCTCGCTCTCTCTCTCTCTCTCTCTCTCTCTCTCTCTGTGTGTGTATGCGCGTGTGTGTTTCTCTCTCAATTCAATTCAATTTCAATTTAAGGGGGTTCATTGGCATGGGAAACATATGTTTACATTGCCAAAGCAAGTGAAGTAGATAATAAACAAAAGTGAAATAAACAATAAAAATGAACAGTAAACATTACACTCACAGAAGTTTCAAAAGAATAAAGACATTACAAATGTCATATTATGTATATATACAGTGTTGTAACGATGTACAAATATACTGCTCAAAAATAAATAAAACACATCCTAGATCTGAATGAAAGAAATAATCCTATGAAAACTTTTTTCTTTACATAGTTGAATGTGCTGACAACAAAATCACACAAAAATAGTCAATGGAAATCCAACTTATCAACCCATGGAGGTCTGGATTTGGAGTCACACTCAAAATTAAAGTGGAAAACCACACTACAGGCTGATCCAACTTTGATGTAATGTCCTTAAAAAAAGTCAAAATGAGGCTCAGTAGTGTGTGTGGCCTCCACGTGCCTGTATGACCTCCCTACAACGCCTGGGCATGCTCCTGATGAGGTGGCGGATGGTCTCCTGAGGGATCTCCTCCCAGACCTGGACTAAAGCATCTGCCAACTCCTGGACAGTCTGTGGTGCAACGTGGCGTTGGTGGATGGAGCGAGACATGATGTCCCAGATGTGCTCAATTGGATTCAGGTCTGGGGAACGGGCGGGCCAGTCCATAGCATCAATGCCTTCCTCTTGCAGGAACTGCTGACACACTCCAGCCGCATGAGGTCTAGCATTGTCTTGCATTAGGAGGAACCCAGGGCCAACCGCACCAGCATATGGTCTCACAAGGGGTCTGAGGATCTCATCTCGGTACCTAATGGCAGTCAGGCTACCTCTGGAGAGCACATGGAGGGCTGTGCGGCCCCCCAAAGAAATGCCACCCCACACCATGACTGACCCACCGCCAAACCGGTCATGCTGGAGGATGTTGCAGGCAGCAGAACGTTCTCCACGGCGTCTCCAGACTCTGTCATGTCTGTCACGTGCTCAGTGTGAACCTGCTTTCATCTGTGAAGAGCACAGGGCGCCAGTGGCGAATTTGCCAATCTTGGTGTTCTCTGGCAAATGCCAAACGTCCTGCACGGTGTTGGGCTGTAAGCACAACCCCCACCTGTGGACGTCAGGCCCTCATACCACTCTCATGGAGTCTGTTTCTGACCGTTTGAGCAGACACATGCACATTTGTGGCCTGCTGGAGGTCATTTTGCAGGGCTCTGGCAGTGCTTCTCCTGCCCCTCCTTGCACAAAGGCGGAGGTAGTGGTCCTGCTGCTGGGTAGTTGCCCTCCTACGGCCTCCTCCACGTCTCCTGATGTACTGGCCTGTCTCCTGGTAGCGCCTCCATGCTCTGGACACTACGCTGACAGACACAGCAAACCTTCTTGCCACAGCTCGCATTGATGTGCCATCCTGGATGAGCTGCACTACCTGAGCCACTTGTGTGGGTTGTAGACTCCGTCTCATGCTACCACTAGAGTGAAAGCACCGCCAGCATTCAAAAGTGACCAAAACATCAGCCAAGAAGCATAGGAACTGAGAAGTGGTCTCCTCCTTGCAACCGGGGCCAACCGCCTGCAGAACCACTCCTTTATTGGGGGTGTCTTGCTAATTGCCTATCATTTCCACCTGTTGTCTATTCCATTTGCACAAGAGCATGTGAAATGTATTGTCAATCAGTGTTGCTTCCTAAGTGGACAGTTTGATTTCACAGAAGTGTGATTGACTTGGAGTTACATTGTGTTGTTTAAGTGTTCCCTTTATTTTTTTGAGCAGTGTAGTTAAAGTACAAAAGGGAAAATAAATAAACATAATTATGGGTTGTATTTACAATGGTGTTTGTTCTTCACTGGTTGCCCTTTTCTTGTGGCAACAGGTCACAAATCTTGCTGCTGTGATGGCACACTGTGGTATTTCACCCAGTAGATAGGGGAGTTTAACAAAATGGGATTTGTTTTCAAGTTCTTTGTGGATCTGTGTAATCTGAGGGAAATATGTGTCTCTAATATGGTCATACATTGGGCAGGAGGTTAGGAAGTGCAGCTCAGTTTCCACCTCATTTTGTGGGCAGTGTGCACATAGCCTGTCTTCTCTTGAGAGGCAGGTCTGCCTATGGAGGCCTTTCTCAATAGCAAGGCTATGCTCACTGAGTCTGTGCAAAGTCAAAGCTTTCCTTAAGTTTGGGTCAGTCACAGTGGTCAGGTATTCTGTCACGGTGTACTCTCTGTTTAGGGCCAAATAGCATTCTGTGTTGCTCTGTTTTTTTGTAAATTCTTTCCAATGTGTCAAGTAATTATCTTTTTGTTTTCTCATGATTTGGTCGAGGTCTCTCTCTGTCTCCCTCTCTCTCCCTCTCTCTCCCTCTCTCTCTCTCCCTCCCTCTGTCTCCCTCTCTCTCCCTCTCTCTCTCTCCCTCTGTCTCCCTCTCTCTCCCTCTCTCTCTCTCCCTCTGTCGCCCTCCCCCTCTCTCTCCTTCTATCTCTCTCTTTCCATCTCTCTTTCTCTCCTTCCATCTCTCTCTCCTTCTATCTCTCTACCTCCATCTCTCATAGGCTATGTACTGTATGTCTGTTAATATTTATTTATCTCCCAGGGAATCAATGTCGTAATCTCACATCCCTGGTCCCCGATGGTCAAGGACGAAGAACTGCCCGTAAACCAGCCTTTTCCAAACTCAGTCCGTAATTACTTCAAGTTCCCAGAAAGCTGATATTGTCCGTGTTGGGAAAATCCATGTTTCTACACTGATATTTATTTGAAACTATTTTTATTTTTCTTTGGTCTTGCGCAACTGATGTAAATGAGACCGTCTTGTTTTTGAGAGGAAAAGCTGAGAACAGAGACTACTATAGGCTACTATAGACTAATATAGACTACTATAGACTACTATAGGCTACTATAGACTACTATAGGCTACTATAGGCTACTACAGACTACTATAGACTACTATAGACTACTATAGGCTACTATAGGCTACTCTAGACTACTATAGACTAATATAGACTACTATAGACTACTATAGGCTACTATAGACTACTATAGGCTACTATAGGCTACTACAGACTACTATAGACTAATATAGACTACTATAGGCTACTACAGACTACTATAGACTACTATAGACTAATATAGACTAATATAGGCTACTATAGGCTACTATAGGCTACTATAGGCTACAATAGACTACTATAGGCTACTATAGACTACTATAGGCTACTCTAGACTACTATAGACTACTATAGACTACTATAGACTACTATAGGCTACTATAGACTACTCTAGGCTACTATAGACTACTATAGACTACTATAGACTACTATAGGCTACTATAGACTACTATAGACTACTATAGACTAATATAGGCTACTACAGACTACTATAGACTACTATAGACTAATATAGACTAATATAGGCTACTATAGGCTACTATAGGCTACTATAGGCTACAATAGACTACTATAGGCTACTATAGACTACTATAGGCTACTCTAGACTACTATAGACTACTATAGACTACTATAGACTACTATAGGCTACTATAGACTACTCTAGACTACTATAGGCTACTATAGGCTACTATAGACTACTACAGACTACTACAGGCTACTACAGGCTACTATAGACTACTATAGACTACCATAGACTACCACAGACTACCATAGGCTACTATAGACTACTATAGACTAATATAGGCTACTATAGCCTACTAAAGGCTACAATAGACTACTACAGGCTACTACAGGCTACTATAGACTACTATAGACTACTATAGGCTACTATAGGCTACTATAGACTACTATAGGCTACTATAGGCTACTATAGACTACTATAGACTACTATAGACAACTATAGGCTACTATAGACTACTATAGTCTACTATAGACTACTATAGACTACTATAGGCTACAATAGGCTACTATAGACTACTATAGACTACTATAGACTACTATAGACTACTATAGGCTACTATAGGCTACTATAGACTACTATAGGCTACTATAGACTACTATAGGCTACTATAGGCTACTATAGGCTACTATAGACTACTATAGGCTACTATAGGCTACTATAGACTACTATAGGCTACTATAGGCTACTATAGGCTACTATAGACTACTATAAACTACTATAGACTACTATAGACTACTATAGGCTACTATAGACTACTATAGACTACTCTAGGCTACTATGGCTCCCTCCCTTAATGGCTCCCTGCCTGTGCCATTAAACCCCTACAACTCATCCAGAACTCCGCAGCCCATCTGGTGTTCAACCTTCCCAAGTTCTCTCACGTCACCCCGCTCCTCCGCTCTCTCCACTGGCTTCCAGTTGAAGCTCGCATCCGCTACAAGACCATGGTGCATGCCTACGGAGCTGTGAGGGGAACGGCACCTCCGTACCTTCAGGCTCTGATCAGCCCCTACACCCAAACAAGGGCACTGCGTTCATCCACCTCTGGCCTGCTCGCCTCCCTACCTCTGAGGAAGTACAGTTCCCACTCAGCCCAGTCAAAACTGTTCGATGCTCTGGCACCCCAATGGTGGAACAAGCTCCCTCACGACGCCAGGACAGTGGAGTCAATCACCACCTTCCGGAGACACCTGAAACCCCACCTCTTTAAGGAATACCTGGGATAGGATAAAGTAATCCTTCTAACCCCCCCCCCCCCTTAAAAGATTTAGATGCACTATTGTAAAGTGGTTGTTCCACTGGATATCATAAGGTGAATGCACCAATTTGTAAGTCGCTCTGGATAAGAGCGTCTGCTAAATGACTTAAATGTAAATGTAAATGTATAGACTACTATAGGCTACTATAGACTACTATAGACTACTATATACTACTATAGACTACTATAGACCACTATAGGCTACTATAGGCTACTATAGGCTACTATAGACTACTGTAGACTACTATAGACTACTATAGACTACTATAGACTACTATAGGCTACTATAGGCTACTATAGACTACTATAGACTACTATATACTACTATAGACTACTATAGACTACTAGAGACTACTATAGGCTACTATAGGCTACTATAGGCTACTATAGACTACTATAGACTACTATAGACTACTATAGGCTACTATAGGCTACTATAGGATAATATAGGCTACTATAGACTACTATAGGCTACTGTAGACTCCAGTAGACTACTATAGACTACTATAGACTACTATGGACTACTATAGGCTACTATAGACTACGATAGATACTATAGACTACTATAGACTACTATAGACTACTATAGGCTACTATAGACTACTATGGACTACTATAGACTACTATAGGCTCCTATAGACTACTATAGACTACTATAGGCTACTATAGACTACTATAGACTACTATAGATACTATAGACTACTATAGACTACTATAGACTACTATAGGCTACTATAGGATAATATAGGCTACTATAGACTACTATAGGCTACTATAGACTACTATAGGCTACTCTAGACTACTATAGACTACTATAGGCTACTATAGACCACTATAGGCTACTATAGACTACTATAGGCTACTATAGACTACTATAGACTACTATAGACTACTATAGGCTACTATAGGCTACTATAGGCTACTCTAGGCTACTATAGGCTACTATAGGCTACTATAGACTACTATAGACTACTATAGACTACTATAGACTACTATAGGCTATTATAGACTACTATAGGCTACTATAGACTACTATAGGCTACTATAGGCTACTATAGGCTACTATAGGCTACTATAGGCTACTATAGACTACTATAGGCTACTATAGACTACTATAGACTACTATAGGCTACTATAGGCTACTATAGACTACTATAGACTACTATAGGCTACTCTAGACTACTATAGACTACTATAGACTACTATAGGCTACTGTAGACTCCAGTATACTACTATAGACTACTATAGACTACTATAGGCTACTGTAGACTCCAGTAGACTACTATAGACTACTATAGACTACTATAGGCTACTATAGGCTACTATAGACTACTATAGGCAGCACAATCTGAATACAGGACGTTTACAAGTAGCCTAGAAGATTAACAAAGAGAAAAACATGTCTGACAGAAGTATAAAGGTGTGACCTAGCCAGTTACTATTCTCTATAGTCACTATCACACATCACTACTGTATAGTCTAGACAGGACAATACTACATCACTACTGTATAGAGTCCAGACAGGACAATACAACATCACTACTGTCTAGAGTCTAGACAGGACAATACAACATCACTACTGTCTAGAGTCTAGACAGGACAATACAACATCACTACTGTATAGAGTCCAGACAGGACAATACAACATCACTACTGTATAGAGTCTAGACAGGACAATACAACATCACTACTGTCTAGAGTCTAGACTGGACAATACAACATCAATACTGTCTAGTGTCTAGACAGGACAATACAACATCACTACTGTCTAGAGTCTAGACTGGACAATACAACATCAATACTGTCTAGTGTCTAGACAGGACAATACTACATCACTACTGTCTAGAGTCTAGACAGGACAATACAACATCACTACTGTATAGAGTCTAGACAGGACAATACTACATCACTACTGTCTAGAGTCTAGACAGGACAATACTACATCACTACTGTATAGAGTCCAGACAGGACAATACTACATCACTACTGTATAGAGTCTAGACAGGACAATACTACATCACTACTGTCTAGAGTCTAGACAGGACAATACTACATCACTACTGTCTAGAGTCTAGACAGGACAATACAACATCACTACTGTCTAGAGTCTAGACTGGACAATACAACATCACTACTGTATAGAGTCTAGACAGGACAATACTACATCACTACTGTATAGAGTCTAGACAGGACAATACAACATCACTACTGTCTAGAGTCTAGACAGGACAATACTACATCACTACTGTATAGAGTCTAGACAGGACAATACTACATCACTACTGTATAGAGTCTAGACAGGACAATACAACATTACTACTGTCTAGAGTCTAGACAGGACAATACTACATCACTACTGTCTAGAACAAATAGGGCCATGGAGACAGATTGTTCAATATGAAAGAATGGAATAGTGGAACTTACCGGAATAATTACCCCAGCATGCGGGAATGTGTGTGTGTGTGTGTGTGTGTGTGTGTGTGTGTGTGTGTGTGTGTGTGTGTGTGTGTGTGTGTGTGTGTGTGTGTGTGTGTGTGTGTGTGTGTGTGTGTGTCAGTATAGACTTTACCGGAATATACCCCAGTGTGTGTGTGTGCGTGTGTGTGTGTGTGTGTGTGTAGTGTGTGTGTGTGTGTGTGTGTGTGTGTGTGTGTGTGTGTGTGTGTGTCAGTATAGACTTTACCGGAATATACCCCAGTGTGTGTGTGTGTGTGT
Source organism: Salmo salar (assembly GCF_965601325.2). Lineage (NCBI taxonomy): Eukaryota > Metazoa > Chordata > Actinopteri > Salmoniformes > Salmonidae > Salmo > Salmo salar. The sequence continues at coordinate 95,917,378 of NC_138308.1, read as the reverse complement.
GTGTGTGTGTGTGTGTGTGTGTGTGTGTGTGTGTGTGTGTGTGTGTGTGTGTGTGTGTGTGTGTGTGTGTGTGTGTGTGTCAGTATGGACCTTACCGGAATGTCCCTAAATATTCAGTTGTCGGAAGTTTACATACACTTAGTTTGGAGTCATTAAAACTCATTTTTCAACCACTCCACTGTTTTGGCAAGTCGGTTAGGACATCTACTTTGTGCATGACACAAGTCATTTTTCCAACATTTGTTTACAGACAGATTATTTCACTTATGATTCACTGTATCACAATTCCAGTGGGTCAGAAGTTTACATACACTAAGTTGATTTTGCCTTTAAACAGCTTGGAAAATTCCAGAAAAGGATGTCATGGCTTTAGAAGCTTCTGATAGGCTAATTGACATCATTTGAGTCAATTGGAGGTGTACCTGTGGATGTATTTCAAGGTCTACCTTCAAACTCAGTGCCTCTTTGCTTGACATCATGGGAAAATCAAAAGTCATTCTCTACTATTTTTCTGACGTTTCACATTCTTAAAATAAAGTGGTGATCCTAACTCACCTAAAACAGGGAATTTTTACTTGGATTAAAGTCATACTGGCTCAGGTGTCTAAAGTCATACTGGCTCAGGTGTCTGCAGTCATACTGGCTCAGCTGTCTACAGTCATACTGGCTCAGCTGTCTACAGTAATACTGGCTCAGGTGTCTGCAGTCATACTGGCTCAGCTGTCTACAGTCATACTGGCTCAGCTGTCTACAGTCATACTGGCTCAGCTGTCTAAAGTCATACTGGCTCAGGTGTCTGCAGTCATACTGGCTCAGCTGTCTAAAGTCATACTGGCTCAGCTGTCTGCAGTCATACTGGCTCAGATGTCTACAGTCATACTGGCTCAGCTGTCTACAGTCATACTGGCTCAGATGTCTACAATCATACTGGCTCAGCTGTCTACAGTAATACTGGCTCAGCTGTCTACAGTCATACTGGCTCAGCTGTCTACAGTCATACTGGCTCAGCTGTCTACAGTCATACTGGCTCAGGTGTCTGCAGTCATACTGGCTCAGCTGTCTACAGTCATACTGGCTCAGATGTCTACAGTCATACTGGCTCAGCTGTCTACAGTCATACTGGCTCAGATGTCTACAATCATACTGGCTCAGCTGTCTACAGTCATACTGGCTCAGCTGTCTACAGTAATACTGGCTCAGCTGTCTACAGTCATACTGGCTCAGGTGTCTGCAGTCATACTGGCTCAGGTGTCTACAGTCATACTGGCTCAGCTGTCTACAGTCATACTGGCTCAGGTGTCTGCAGTCATACTGGCTCAGCTGTCTACAGTCATACTGGCTCAGATGTCTACAGTCATACTGGCTCAGCTGTCTACAGTCATACTGGCTCAGATGTCTACAATCATACTGGCTCAGCTGTCTACAGTAATACTGGCTCAGCTGTCTACAGTCATACTGGCTCAGCTGTCTACAGTCATACTGGCTCAGCTGTCTACAGTCATACTGGCTCAGCTGTCTACAGTCATACTGGCTCAGCTGTCTACAGTCATACTGGCTCAGCTGTCTACAGTCATACTGGCTGTTGGATTCCCTGTCTGAGTTCTAGAATGCTGTTGAATTCCCTTTCTGAGTTCTAGAATGTGATTGTTATGTAAGTGGAATCTCTGTGTTTGAGTGAGTGAGTGAGTGAGTGAGTGAGTGAGTGAGTGAGTGAGTGAGTGAGTGAGTGAGTGAGTGAGTGAGTGAGTGAGTGTGTGAGGTGTGGGTGGTGCGTGTGCGTGTGCGTGTGTGTGTGTGCGTGTGTGTGTGTGTGTCTGTGTGTGTGTGTGTAGTGTTTGCATGTCACTCAGAAAACTGTATCAATCCAGACCAGCCAAGTCCCCGTCTTTTACAATCTAAAGCCGTATCATATATTATTTATATGTATGACATTAAATAACACTTCTAAAACATACAAGGTTAAATAATTAGTCAAAGGTTAATTCATTTTATAATTTCTAATTAAAATATTGAGCGATATCATTGGTATGCGTGGGACATGGGGTTAGAAATGAAATCATGTTCATTTCAACATTGATTAATCTGTAAATTAAGGGTTCTATTGGCCGTCACATATAATATTTTAACACACACACACACACACAGACGGACACACACACACACACACCGTATATATTAAAACGTTCACTTCGCAATCAATGTATTAATTAAAAATGTACAGAGAGGAGAAGTTGTCAGAAGTTTACGAAGCTCTAGGTTTCTGGACTGGAACATCATCATCATCATCATCATCATCATGATCAAATCCCTTATTAATAAAAATGTAAGGGGGGAGGATAAGAACCGACAATATACAGCTATAGATCAATACATCATTAAACTAACTATAGATCAATACATCATTAAACTAACTATATACAGCTATAGATCAATACATCATTAAACTAACTATATACAGCTATAGATCAATACATCATTAAACTAACTAGATACCGCTATAGATCAATACATCATTAAACTAACTAGATACCGCTATAGATCAATACATCATTAAACTAACTATAGATCAATACATCATTAAACTAACTAGATACAGCTATAGATCAATACATCATTAAACTAACTAGATACAGCTATAGATCAATACATCATTAAACTAACTAGATACAGCTATAGATCAATACATCATTAAACTAACTAGATACAGCTATAGATCAATACATCATTAAACTAACTAGATACAGCTATAGATCAATACATCATTAAACTAACTAGATACAGCTATAGATCAATACATCATTAAACTAACTATAGATCAATACATCATTAAACTAACTAGATACAGCTATAGATCAATACATCATTAAACTAACTAGATACAGCTATAGATCAATACATCATTAAACTAACTAGATACAGCTATAGATCAATACATCATTAAACTAACTAGATACAGCTATAGATCAATACATCATTAAACTAACTAGATACAACTATAGATCAATACATCATTAAACTAACTAGATACAGCTATAGATCAATACATCATTAAACTAATTAGATACAGCTATAGATCAATACATAATTAAAACTATCTAGATACACCTATAGATCAATACATCATTAAACTAACTATAGATCAATACATCATTAAAACTAACTAGATACAGCTATAGATCAATACATTATTAAACTAACTATAGATCAATACATCATTAAACTATCTAGATACCGCTATAGATCAATACATCATTAAACTATCTATAGATCAATACATCATTAAACTAACTAGATACAGCTATAGATCAATACATCATTAAACTAATTAGATACAGCTATAGATCAATACATCATTAAAACTATCTAGATACAGCTATAGATCAATACATCATTAAACTAACTATAGATAAATACATCATTAAACTATCTAGATACAGCTATAGATCAATACATCATTAAACTATCTATAGATCAATACATCATTAAACTAACTAGATACCGCTATAGATCAATACATCATGAAACTAACTAGATAGAGTTATAGATCAATACATCATTAAACTATCTAGATACAGCTATAGATCAATACATCATTAAACTATCTATAGATCAATACATCATTAAACTAACTAGATACAGCTATAGATCAATACATCATTAAACTAACTAGATACAGCTATAGATCAATACATCATTAAACTAACTATAGATCAATACATCATTAAACTAACTATATACAGCTATAGATCAATACATCATTAAACTATCTATAGATCAATACATCACTAAACTAACTATATACAGCTATAGATCAATACATAATTAAAATAACTCGATACCGCTATAGATCAATACATCAGTAAACTATCTAGATAGAGTTATAGATCAATACATCATTAAACTAACTATAGATCAATACATCATTAAACTAACTATAGATCAATACATCATTAAACTAACTAGATACAGCTATAGATCAATACATCATTAAAATATCTATAGATCAATACAGCATTAAACTAACTAGATACAGCTATAGATCAATACATCATTAAACTATCTATAGATCAATACATCATTAAACTATCTATAGATCAATACATCATTAAACTATCTAGATACAGTTATAGATCAATACATCATTTAACTAACTATAGATCAATACATCATTAAACTATCTAAATACAGCAATAGATCAATACATCATTAAACTAACTATAGATCAATACATCATTAAACTAATTATATACAGCTATAGATCAATACATAATTAAAATAACTATATACAGCTATAGATCAATACATCATTAAACTAACTATATACAGCTATAGATCAATACATCATTAAACTAAATATATACAGCTATAGATCAATACATCATTAAACTATCTAGATACAGCTATAGATCAATACATCATTAAACTAACTATAGATCAATACATCATTAAACTAACTAGATACAGCTATAGATCAATACATCATTAAACTAACTGGATACAGCTATAGATCAATACATAATTAAAATATCTAGATAGAGTTATAGATCAATACATCATTAAACTATCTAGATACCGCTATAGATCAATACATCATTAAACTATCTATATACAGCTATAGATCAATACATCATTAAACTAACTATAGATCAATACATCATTAAACTAACTAGATACAGCTATAGATCAATACATCATTAAACTAACTATAGATCAATACATCATTAAACTATCTAGATACCGCTATAGATCAATACATCATTCAACTATCTAGATACCGCTATAGATCAATACATATTTAAACTATCTAGATAGAGTTATAGATCAATACATCATTAAACTATCTAAATACCACTATAGATCAATACATCATTAAACTATCTAGATAGAGTTATAGATCAATACATCATTAAACTATCTAGATACAGCTATAGATCAATACATCATTAAACTAACTAGATACAGCTATAGATCAATACATCATTAAACTAACTAGATACAGCTATAGATCAATACATCATTAAACTATCTAGATACCGCTATAGATCAATACATCATTAAACTATCTAGATAGAGTTATAGATCAATACATCATTAAACTAACTATAGATCAATACATCATTAAACTAACTAGATACAGCTATAGATCAATACATCATTAAACTAACTAGATACAGCTATAGATCAATACATCATTAAACTAACTATATACAGCTGTAGATCAATACATCATTAAACTAACTAGATACAGCTATAGATCAATACATCATTAAACTAACTATAGATCAATACATCACTAAACTAACTAGATACAGCTATAGATCAATACATCATTAAACTAACTATAGATCAATTCATCATTAAACTAACTAAATACAGCTATAGATCAATACAGCATTAAACTAACTAGATACAGTTATAGATCAATACATGATTAAACTAACTATAGATCAATACATCATTAAACTATCTAGGTACCGCTATAGATCAATACATCATTAAACTATCTATAGATCAATACATCATTAAACTATCTAGATACAGCTATAGATCAATACATCATTAAACTATCTATAGATCAATACATCATTAAACTATCTAGATACAGTTATAGATCAATACAGCATTAAACTAACTAGATATCCGGAAGGGAGACGAGTGGAAGACGGCGTTCAGTACAACATCTGGGCATTATGAGTACCTCGTCATGCCGTACGGGTTGATGAATGCTCCATCAGTCTTCCCAGCCTTTGTAGATGAGATTTTCAGGGACCTGCACGGGCAGGGTGTAGTGGTGTATATTGATGACATTCTGATATACTCCGCTACACGCGCCGAGCATGTGTCCCTGGTACGCAGGGTGCTTGGTCGACTGTTGGAGCATGACCTGTACGTCAAGGCTGAGAAATGTCTGTTCTTCCAACAGTCCGTCTCCTTCCTAGGGTATCACATTTCCACCTCAAGGGTGGAGATGGAGAGTGACCGCATTTCAGCCGTGCGTAATTGGCCGACTCCCACCACGGTGAAGGAGGTGCAGCGGTTTCTAGGGTTTGCCAATTACTACCGGAGGTTTATCCAGGGTTTTGGTCAGGTTGCGGCTCCCATTACCTCACTGCTGGAGGGGGGACCGGTACGTTTGCAGTGGTCAGCTGAGGCGGAAAGGGCTTTTGGTCACCTGAGGGCTCTGTTTACCTCGGCTCCGGTGCTGGCCCATCCGGATCCCTCTTTGGCATTCATAGTGGAGGTGGACGAGTCCGAGGCTGGGATAGGAGCCGTACTTTCTCAGCGCTCAGGTACGCCACTGAAGCTACGCCCCTGTGCTTTCTTCTCAAGGAAGCTCAGCTTGGCGGTGCGAAACTATGACGTGGGGGACTGGGAGCTGTTGGCTGTCGTCAAGGCTTTGAAAGCATGGAGACATTGGCTTGAGGGGGCTAAACAGCCTTTTCTCATCGGAACTGACCACCGCAATCTGGAGTACATCCGGGCGGCGAGGAGACTGAACCCTCGCCAGGCAAGGTGGGCCATGTTTTTCACCCTTTTTGTTTTCACCCTTTCTTACAGATCAGGTTCCCAGAACGTGAAGGCAGACGCACTGTCCCGGCTGTATGACACAGAGGAGCGGCCCATGGATCCCACCCCTGTACTCCCGGCCTCCTGCCTGGTGGCACCGGAGGTGTGGGAGCTGGACGCGGACTTTGAGCAGGCGCTACGTGCAGAGCCCGCTCCCCTCCAGTGTCCAGCTAGGCCTCTGTACGTTCCGTCTGCTGTCCGTGACCGGCTGATCTATTGGGCCCACACGTCACACTCCTCAGGTCATCCAGGCATCCGTTGGACGGTGTGCTGTCTAAGTGGGAAGTACTGGTGGCCCACTTTGGCTAAGGACATGAGGGTTTATGTTTCCTCCTGCTTGGTGTGCGCCCAGTGTAAGGCTCCTAGGGACCTGCCCAGAGGTAAGCTACACTCCTTACCTGTCGCACCTGTCGATCGATTTCCTGACCGATCTCCCCCCTCACAGGGAAACACCATGATCCTGGTTGTTGTGGATCGTTTCTCTAAGTCCTGCCGTCTCCTCCCTCTGCCCGGTCTCCCTACGGCCCTACAGACTGCGGAGACCTTGTTTACGCACGTCTTCCGGCACTACGGGGTGCCTGAGGATAAAGTGTCTGATCGGGGTCCCCAGTTCACGTCAAGGGTCTGGAGGGCGTTCATGGAACGTTTGGGGGTCTCGATCAGCCTTACCTCGGGTTTCCACCCCGGCTGGTACTGGGGTACCAGCCGGTTCTGGTGCCTTGGCATCAGAGTCAGATCGAGGCTCCTGCGGTGGACGACTGGTTCAGGCACGTGGAGGAGACATGGGACGCCGCTCATGTTCACCTTCAGCGGGCCGTGCTGTGCCAGAAAACCTGCGCAGACCGTCACCGCAGTGAGGCCCCGGTGTTCACACCGGGGAACAGAGTCTGTCTCTCGACCTGAAACCTGCCCCTCCGCCTGCCCTGTCGGAAGCTGGGCCCGTGGTTTGTGGGGCCATTTAAAGTCCTGAGGAGACTGAACGAGGTTAGTTAAACGTTACAACTTCCCCCCCCGTCTCTCCTCAGGCCGGTGGTGGCTGGCACGCTCCAGGAGTCTGAGATGCGGGAGGTTCCTCCGCCCCCTCTGGACATCATTCCGTCCACTCCGGCGTATTCCGTCCATTCCATACTGGATTTGAGGCGTCGGGCGAGGGGCCTTCAGTACCTCGTGAAGTGAGAGGGGTCCGGAGGAGAGATGCTGGGTTCCGGTGGAGGACGTGTTGGACTCTTCAATGCTGCGGGAGTTCCACCGTCTCCGTTTGGATCGCCCTGCACCTCGCCCTCTGGGTCGTCCCCGAGGCTGGTGTCGGCGCGCTGCTGGAGCCGCGCGTCAAGGGTGGGTACTGTCACAACTTCCGCTGAAGTCGGTTCCTCTCCTTGTTCGGGCGGCTTTCGGCGGTCGACGTCACCGGTCTTCTAGCCATCACCAATCCACCTTTCATTTTCCATTTGTTTTGTCTTGTTTTTCCACACACCTGGTTCACATTTCCCTCATTACTTGTCGTGTATTTAACCCTCTGTTCCCCCCATGTCTGTGTGTGAAATTGTTTGTTGTGAGTGCTTGTGCATATTGTGACTGGTGCGCGACGAGTTTTGTACCCATATTTTGTTATTCACGATGCCGTTGGTTTTGATAATTAAACTGCTCCGGTTATTACCCATTCCTGCTTCTGACTTCCCTGCCACCAATTACGCACCACTTACATCAACACAGCATTAAACTTTCTACAGTGCGTTGCGAAAGTATTCGGCCCCCTTGAACTTTTCGACCTTTTGCCACATTTCAGGCTTCAAACATAAAGATATAAAACTGTATTTTTTTGTGAAGAATCAACAACAAGTGGGACACAATCATGAAGTGGAATGAAATTTATTGGATATTTCAAACTTTTTTAACAAATAAAAAACTGAAAAATTGGGCGTGCAAAATGATTCAGCCCCCTTAAGTTAATACTTTGTAGCGTCACCTTTTGCTGCGATTACAGCTGTAAGTCGCTTGGGGTATGTCGCTATCAGTTTTGCACATCAAGAGACTGACATTTTTGCCCATTCCTCCTTGCAAAACAGCTCGAGCTCAGTGAGGTTGGATGGAGAGCGTTTGTGAACAGCAGTTTTCAGTTCTTTCCACAGATTTTCGATTGGATTCAGGTCTGGACTTTGACTTGGCCATTCTAACACCTGGATATGTTTATTTGTGAACCATTCCATTGTAGATTTTGCTTTATGTTTTGGATCATTGTCTTGTTGGAAGACAAATCTCCGTCCCAGTCTCAGGTCTTTTGCAGACTCCATCAGGTTTTCTTCCAGAATGGTCCTGTATTTGACTCCATCCATCTTCCCATCAATTTTAACCATCTTCCCTGCCCCTGCTGAAGAAAAGCTGGCCCAAACCATGATGCTGCCACCACCATGTTTGACAGTGGGGATGGTGTGTTCAGGGTGAGCTGTGTTGCTTTTACGCCAAACATAACGTTTTGCATTGTTGCCAAAAAGTTCGATTTTGGTTTCATCTGACCAGAGCACCTTCTTCCATCATGTTTGGTGTGTCTCCCAGGTGGCTAGTGGCAAAATTTAAACGACACTTTTTATGGATATCTTTAAGAAATGGCTTTCTTCTTGCCACTCTTCCATAAAGGCCAGATTTGTGCAGTATACGACTGATTGTTGTCCTATGGACAGAGTCTCCCACCTCAGCTGTAGATCTCTGCAGTTCATCTAGAGTGATCATGGGCCTCTTGGCTGCATCTCTGATCAGTCTTCTCCTTGTATGAGCTGAAAGTTTAGAGGGACGGCCGGGTCTTCGTAGATTTGCAGTGGTCTGATACTCCTTCCATTTCAATATTATCGCTTGCACAGTGCTCCTTGGGATGTTTAAAGCTTGGGAAATCTTTTTGTATCCAAATCCGGCTTTAAACTTCTCCATAACAGTATCTCGGACCTGCCTGGTGTGTTCCTTGTTCTTCATGATGCTCTCTGCGCTTTAAACAGACCTCTGAGACTATCACAGAGCAGGTGCATTTATACGGAGACTTGATTACACACAGGTGGATTCTATTTATCATCATTAGTCATTTAGGTCAACATTGGATCATTCAGAGATCCTCACTGAACTTCTGGAGAGAGTTTGCTGCACTGAAAGTAAAGGGGCTGAATAATTTTGCACGGCCAATTTTTCAGTTTTTTTTTGTTAAAGAAGTTTGAAATATCCAATAAATTTCGTTCCACTTCATAATTGTGTCCCACTTGTTGTTGATTCTTCACAAAAAATTACAGTTTTATATCTTTATGTTTGAAGCCTGAAATGTGGCAAAGGTCAAAAAGTTCAAGGGGGCCGAATACGTTCGCAAGGCACTGTAGATACAGCTATAGATCAATACATCATTAAACTAACTATATAACTATATACAGCTATAGACCAAATCATTTTAACACTTTGACTATCTGGCGGTGTTAGGACACACTTTACTATATAAGTGTGTGTGTTTCAACATTCACCTGCATTTCTGATATCATTTATTACCCACAGTGCTTTGCAAAGCGACGATCTGGTTAAGTATCCATTTTATTGACCTTGCTGCTCATCATCATCATCATCATCATCACCGTTACCTCGGATACAGTATCACCTTAACAACAGCGATAATTTACAATAATGTATCCATCCAGCTTTCTCTTTGGCGAACGGATGAAGTGATGCACTTTAAGAGCGAGGGAGAGTGATTGGCGATGGATAGATTTAGGGATAGATAGAGATATCGACGGAGTTGGGGGGTATGAAGGACGGATGAAGGGATGGAGGGATAGAGGTATGGAGGAGTGGGGGGTGTACGAGGGATGGATGGAGGGATGGAGGGATTGTCATAAGCGTCGTAATGATCGGACCAAACTGCAGCGGGGATGTGAATCATCTTCTTGATTTATTAAAGAAATGAACACTGAACAAAAGAACGACGAAAAACAGTCCTGTAAGGTACATAGACTATACATGGAACAACCACCCACAAACACAAGAGAAAATAAACCCACTTAAATATGGCCTCCAATTAGAAGCAACGACAACCAGCTGCTTCTAATTGTAGGTCGTTCCCAAAACTAACATAGAAATAGACAAACTAGAAAACCCACATAGAAATAGAAAGCATAGAACATAAACCAAAAACCCCGAAACACACTAAACAAACACACCCCTGCCACGTCCTGACCAAACAACAATAACAAATAACCCTTTTACTGGTCAGGACATGACAGTATCCCCCCCAACGGTGCAGACCCCGGATGCACCTGAAACAAAAACGAACAAAACAATAACCCAAAAATAAAGGGAGGGAAGGGAGGGTGGACACCGTCACCGGCGGTTCCTGTGCTACACCCCCCCTTGCCAAACCTCCCCCCACGGAGGTGGCTCTGGCTTCGGGCTTAATCCCCTGGCTGCGCCGGACTGGCGCCGACCTTGGCTGCGCCGGACTGTCGGCCGACTCTGGCTGCGCCTGACTGTCGGCCGACTCTGGCTGCGCCTGACTGTCGGCCGACTCTGGCTGCGCCGGACTGGCGGCCGACTCTGTCGGTTCCGGACTGTGGGCCGTCTCTGTCGGTTCCGGACTGTGGGCCGTCTCTGTCGGTTCCGGACTGTGGGCCGTCTCTGTCGGTTCCGGACTGTAGGACGTCGCCCGGAAGCACTGGACGGGGAACTGTGCCGGAAGCTCTAGACGGGGCACTGGATGGAGGGATAGATGGAGATATGGAAGGAGAGGGGGTATGTACGTCAGCATGGACGGATGGAGGGATAGATGGAGATATGGAAGGAGAGGGGGTATGGAGGTAGTAGTTTGTCTCTCCTCTTGCCCGCTCTAGTGTCTCCTATCTGGGTTATGTAACGTGAAGTAGAGGCCCTAAAGTAAAATCCTCCAGCCACACAACTTCACCCTAAGGGTAGGGCACGAGGTAAAGTGGGTCTGGAGTGTCTAGTTCAAGTGAAGCGGAGGAAGACAAGAGGGACAGAAATAAGGAGAGGAGGACGGAGAAAAGGGTAGAGTGGTACAGAGCGGAGGAGAGGAGGAGGTGGAGAAAGGGGTAGACTCAAGGGTCTATTAAAGGTCCCCACACAGACAGACAGGGAGACAGACAGACAGACAGACAGACAGACAGACAGACAGACAGACAGACAGACAGACAGACAGACAGACAGACAGACAGACAGACAGACAGACAGACAGACAGACAGACAGACAGACAGACAGACAGACAGACAGACAGACAGACAGGCAGGCAGGCAGACACCATCAATGCCCCTTGTGCTTTGACATTAAAAATGCGAAAATTAAAAACATTGCGTAGCACAAATTAGACAGATTATTATTGTCATGGCTAGAGGTGTGTTATAAAGACAGATGTATCACATTTACTATGTTACCTAATGTCATGACGGCTAAAGGCTGTTTACACTCCAAAAAAATTGTTTGAAGAAAAAAGTGTCTCTGAGCTTTAGCAGGCTGAGGGCGAGATGGGGACCTGCTAATAATGGGGACCGAGTCCTGCTAATAATGGGGACTGAGGCCTGATAATAATTGGGACCGAGGCCTGATAATAATGGGGACTGAGGCCTGCTAATAATGGGGACTGAGGCCTGCTAATAATGGGGACTGAGGCCTGATAATAATGGGGACTGAGGCCTGATAATAATGGGGACTGAGGCCTTGTTAATAATGGGAACTGAGGCCTTGCTAATAATGGTGACCGAGGCCTGCTAATAATGGGGACTGAGGCCTGATAATAATGTGGACTGAGGCCTGATAATAATGGGGAGTGAGGCCTGATAATAATGGGGAGTGAGGCCTGATAATAATGGGGAGTGAGGCCTGATAATAATGGGGACTGAGGCCTGATAATAATGGGGACTGAGGCCTGATAATAATGGGGACTGAGGCCTGATAATAATGTGGACTGAGGCCTGATAATAATGGGGAGTGAGGCCTGATAATAATGGGGAGTGAGGCCTGATAATAATGGGGACTGAGGCCTGATAATAATGGGGACTGAAGTCTGATAATAACGTGATAACCCCCTATTAGGGGTTGGTTATCACATTATTGGGGGGTCGCATGATGGTCCCAAGGGAACGTTCTCTGGGGGAACTTTGTCTAGTTCGCTTTAAGTTACCAGGACGTCACTGGTAACTTAACTTAACTTATCACATTATTAGGGGGGGTTATCACATTATTATCAGGCCTCAGTCCCCGTTATTATCAGGCCTCAGTCGCCATGTTAGAACAACGCCAGGACCATTGTAGAACGTTCTCAGAACTGTCATTTTAGTAGTCATTAGGACGATGCGTGATGTTCGTTAGGACGTCACAAAATGGTCGCCTAAAGCGATAATGATGTCGTGTCAAGGTCCCCTGAACATTTTGTCTAGTCCCCAAATAACGTTTTAGGACGTTGTGTCATGGTCCCCTGAACGTTTTGTCTAGTCCCCAAATAACGTTTTAGGACGTTGTGTCATGGTCCCCTGAACGTTTTGTCTAGTCCCCAAATAACGTTTTAGGACGGTGTGTCATGGTCCCCTGAACGTTTTGTCTAGTCCCCAAATAACGTTTTAGGACGGTGTGTCATGGTCCCCTGAACGTTTTGTCTAGTCCCCAAATAACGTTTTAGGACGTCGTGTCATGGTCCCCTGAACGTTTTGTCTAGTCCCCAAATAACGTTTTAGGACGTTGTGTCATGGTACCCTGAACGTTTTGTCTAGTCCCCAAATAACGTTTTAGGACATTGTGTCATGGTACCCAAAGGGGACACATAACAAAGACAGTGAATCTTACGTTTTAATACTATTCAAGGTGATGGTCTTTACCCACTTCATAATATAATAATGTAATAATTATTACATTATGCGCAAAACATTAGTACATTATTGGCAATTGATTACATTATCATAAGGTATTACATTATAAATGCAAAGATTATTAGCTACCGTTACATTATTCACATGTTAATACATTATCTGTGTTTAATACATTGGCAGTGTTTATTACATTACCAGTGTTTAATACATTACCCGTGTTTATTACATTACCCGTGTTTATTACATTACCAGTGTTTAATACATTACCCGTGTTTATTACATTACCCGTGTTTAATACATTACCAGTGTTTAAT
>NC_138308.1:95896160-95898660 GCF_965601325.2 Salmo salar | reverse complement strand
TCTTTTCCTAAAACACCTAGTCGGCGGGCTTCATACCGTTTACACCAAGCTGAAACGCCTGGATATATGTCCGGTTGTGTGTACGGTGGAGCAGGTACGTGTCCTGCGAGGACTTGGCGCTATTCAACCGGGAGTCAACCGCTGTAAACTCATCTCCAGGCGAGACTTCGAGGCACTCTACAATGACTGCACCAATACAAGGTTGGTTGAAATAAGTTTTTTTTAATTTTTTATTTGACATTCGAAATCTTCCATTGTCTTTTTGTAAAACCATTCGTAAATGTCATGTGACCATGCGTTCAATATCAATAGGCTATTCCAGCATTTGGTAGTCTATGGGCAATATAAACGTATTCCTGTTTACATTGAATGGTCAATAAGACAGTTTTGACTTCGTAAAATGTGCGTCCCAAACAATATCAGATTCCCCTTTCTCTCTCTCTCTCTCTCTCTCTCTCTGTCTCTGTCTCTCTGTCTCTCTGTCTCTATCTCTCTCTGTCTCTCTCTGTCTCTCTGTCTCTCTCTGTCTCTCTGTCTCTGTCTCTCTGTCTCTCTGTCTCTCTCTCTCTCTCTCTCTCTCTCTCTCTCTCTCTGTCTCTCTCTCTCTCTGTCTCTCTCTCGCTCTCTCTGTCTCTCTCTCTCTCTGTCTCTCTCTCTCGCTCTGTCTCTCTTTCTCTCTCGCTCGGTCTCTCTCTCTCTCTCTCTCTCTCTCTGTCTCTGTCTCTCTCGCTCGGTCTCTCTCGCTCGGTCTCTCTCGCTCGGTCTCTCTCGCTCGGTCTCTCTCGCTCGGTCTCTCTCTGTCTCTCTCTCTCTGTCTCTCTCTCTCTCTCTGTCTCTCTCGCTCTGTCTCTCTCTCTCTCTCTCTCTGTCTCTCTCTCTCTCTCTGCAAAACTTCAGTTAATGAAATAGGCAGTAGACTATAATTCGTTTTGTTAAAGCTCGAACATGTAACCAAATTCACAAAGAAATATAGTTATAGATTCGTCGTTGAAAGAAAGTTCAAGAAGATGTAGATCGGTTCTATGTGTGCTATTTCTACGTTTCGTATTTGCGTCTTTTATTTTCTGGTTTTGTATACCAGCTGAAAATACAATATTTTTGTTTATGGAAAATACACTTTATACACAAAAGTATGTGGACACCCCTTCAAATGAGTCTATTTGGCTATTTCAACCAAACCCGTTGCTGACAGGTGTATAAAATCAATATTTTAGTATTTGTTTCATTAGTCCATTGTTGACATATTCCCGAAATATTTAGCATGTCAGCCATCAAGTTTTCAAGATATGTCACTTTCAATATACAGAAATCTGGCTATATGATGCATTTTCCCAAATAAGTCACTTCTCATATAACACAACAACACACAGCACAGCGGAGTCTGATATTTCTGAAATCTGAGCATCAAGTGTTGATACGTGTCCAGTATGAAGTTAAAGTTTTGTGAGCCAATGCTAACTAGCGTAACGCTAGTAGATACCGATAGACTTCCAGTCATTGCGCTAACGCTAGTTAGCTACTGCGCTAGCCAGTGTTGTGTTCAAGACCACTTAAAGCGAGACCGATTCAAGACAAAAGACCAGAGAAAATCGAGTCAGAGTCAAGACCCAAAACCAGAGGGGAGGTGAGACTGAGTCCAGACCAGAGGGGAGGTGAGACTGAGTCAAGACCAGAGGGGAGGTGAGACTGAGTCAAGACCAGAGGGGAGGTGAGACTGAGTCAAGACCAGAGGGGAGGTGAGACCGAGTCAAGACCAAGACCGGAGGGGAGGTGAGACTGAGTCAAGACCAGAGGGGAGGTGAGACTGAGTCCAGACCGAGACCGCAGGGGAGATGAGACCGAGTCAAGACCAGAGGGGAGGTGAGACTGAGTCAAGACCAGAGGGGAGGTGAGACTGAGTCAAGACCAGAGGGGAGGTGAGACTGAGTCCAGACCAGAGGGGAGGTGAGACTGAGTCCAGACCAGAGGGGAGGTGAGACCGAGTCAAGACCAGAGGGGAGGTGAGACTGAGTCAAGACCAGAGGGGAGGTGAGACTGAGTCAAGACCAGAGGGGAGGTGAGACTGAGTCAAGACCAGAGGGGAGGTGAGACCGAGTCAAGACCAGAGGGGAGGTGAGACTGAGTCAAGACCAGAGGGGAGGTGAGACCGAGTCAAGACCAAGACCGGAGGGGAGGTGAGACCGAGTCAAGACCAAGACCGGAGGGGAGGTGAGACCGTCAAGACCGGGACCGAGACAAGGGGACCGAGTCAAGATCGAGACCATAAAAATGGAGTCCAATTCAAGACCATGATTGTAAGTTTGTCAAATCATAGTTCTAAATGTCCAGTATTTCTGGGTTCATTTCGTTAGACATTCAGATTAGTGAGGAAATGCACCCGAACACAGTGGGGAACAATGGTCCTTCTACAACTTCATAGAAGGGCTAAGGATTTATAAAATAATGATTTACATTTTTTTATTTAACCTTTATTTAACTAGGCAAGTCTGTTAAAAAATAT
>NC_138308.1:95876160-95888660 GCF_965601325.2 Salmo salar | reverse complement strand
AGGAGATGAGAGTAGGGTGGGACTGTTTGGTTCCAGATCAAAGTATTAGCCTCATTATCTTCTGTGAGTGTTTAGTGAAATGAATTATCTTTTCATATCTACGGTTTAAAGGTATCAGCATGCTTTAGTTCGGATGGCGCCTAGCCAAACTCAAATAACCGAACGAGTGTGCTGGCATACTCCCTTAAAAGACTTTTCCTTGAAAAACTAGAAAAAAGCTGCAATAGTTCTGTTTGTCCATCTTGAGACGCCGTAGCCAGTATACAATTCCTCAAAATAGTCAAAATTAATCCAAGATAACTCAAGAAATCTGCCATCCGTTTTGATGTTTTTGCCAAGGAGATCTTAGTCACGCAATTATAAACTGAACCAAGATGTTTGGTGTGTATTTCTCATTGGAAAGAAATTGTGCATGAAAATAAATGTCCAATCAAATAAAATGTTATTGGTCACATACACATATTAGTAGATGTTATTGCAGGAGTAGAGAAATACTTGTGTTCCAAGAGTGCAGTAATGTCAAAAAAATTCGCAACAATACACACGTCTAAAAGTAAAATAATGGTAATTAAGAAATATATAAATATTAGGACGAGCAATGTCGGAGTCCGGAGTATAAGTGTGGGTGTGCGTGTGCACGTCGGATGTGACAGGAAATTAGGCGTATGTCGCGGGTCATTACGTCACAGGACAGCCATTTGAATGTAAAGGTTTTATTTTTATCAAAATTCGTTTTTCTTACAGAAATGCCTTCTGAAACATGTGAACTTTCATGTGCCTAAATATCCAACTTGTTTAAAGATATCACATAGTAGAACTGCATAAGTGTTGCTCTCCACTTTCTGGAGGACTGAGTTTTGAAATCAGTGGAATTAGTATGATAGCTAAGGAGATGGAGAAAGTTCTGGTGTTTGATTGTAAATATGCAGAGGGAGTCGAAAAGAGAAAACACAGAAGACTGTTAAATAAAACATCTGTCTCTGGATTATATCTACAAACTAAGGGCAATCATGGCATCCGTGACAGAGAGGGAGAAGCGTCCATCCATGTATATGGGTAAAATAGTCTAGCTAGCTACATTTTCAGATATTACATGTTTCAAGTTTTGTCAGAAAGTCATTTTAATTTCAAGTTAAATGTACTGTTTAGCTATCTGTTAGCTGGCTGGCTAGCTAGCTAACATTACGTGTATTATCTGTGTAGTAATATTATTTGTATCTCAGAGCCATTTGCATTGCTAGTTATAACCTAATCTTAGCTAGCTAGCTAAAATTGAACCCGGTTAGTTAGCTAGCTAACTGCAGATTCATGCAGGGTAGTAACATTACTGCTACAACTGTCGATCGACATAGCTGGTAAATTCGCTCTGACTATCTACTCCAATTTCAGAGCACACTCATCTGTGTGTGCCAGAGTGCAGAATAACTGACAAATTTACTAACGCTCAACACCCGTTGAATATGGCCGGAATATGGCAATTTATGATATACCATTTTCTAGTGCTGAGTCTGTGCTTTTATCAAATGTAAAAAACACAATTTCACATTTGCTACATGCTACACAGTATGTGGATATAATATATAGTATATCTGTAGAAAACGTAGGATAGAATAGTATATAGATATAATACATATTCTATACACACACTATTCTATCCTATGTATTCTACAGATATACTACATATTATATCTGTAGAATATGTACGATAGAATATTGTATGTATACAGTAATAGTTGAATAGGAAGGAATTGACTAGAATACAGTATATACATATAAAGGGTGGACCTTGAAGCTTTTCACCTTTTCGCCTTCTCCATTGAGTCGTCTCTCGTTGAATGACAACAAAGACTTTATTGAAGAATCCCTACTGTTGACCAATCACCGACGAAGCGGCGTAAACTTTCGACTCCAACTATCGGATTGCGTCTAGGAAAAAAAATGTGTTTTCCGAACAGCTGAAAAAAACCTTCACCGAAGACCATTACGAACAGAAACGTCACAAAATGTTGCTATATATGCACAAACTTTTCAAAACTGTTTTTGCTTTGTCATTTTGGAGTATTGTGTGTAGTTTAATGAGGGGGGGGAAAAAAAACAACAACATTTTATTCTATTTTAGAATAAGGCTGTAACTTAATAAAATGTGGAAAAAGTTGAGCGGTCTGAAATACTTACCGAATGCACTGTATGACTCTGGTTGGAGTTACATCTTCCGCAATCATTTACAGACCTAGAACGCAGCTAGAGTAACATGTTGATAGTGACACTTGATAACTTTTCAGACAAAACTATAAATATATTTTTAGAGTGCTTCATCAGGTCTGTACCTTTTCAGTCAGCTGAGTTCTTCTCTGGCGTAAAATGTTCTGTATGGTTTCCTTGACAACAATAAATGTCGCTAATTGATGCTGTGTTTTTCCTGGTATGGTAGCTAGATGTGTTTTATTTCTACTAAATGTCTTGGTAAGTCACGCTATTTAACAAACTTTTTAAAGTACTTTTTTTAATTTTTTTGGAGAGTGTGGCTGTGCGCAGCAGCTCAATATTATTGGATTGACAGTTCTGGTTGCGTAGTGATGGATTTTAGTCCTGCTTCAGAAGAGGCATTCTTTACAGACAAGTAAAATTACCTTTCATATCACCAGAGAAGTTTTTGTGTCTGCATTTAAAAAAAAAAAAAAAAAAAACGTATTTTAGCCTACCCTAACAGACAAACAAGGAGCCACATTCCAATATGTCTGAAAAGTGTAATGGATACAGGCTACCTGGAAGCCTACTGTAATTTCATACAAGGCAAAAACAAAGAGTAGGCTGCCCTGTGCTCGTAAGACTGGCCCGGTATTGAATAGAAAAGAATATTCTACACACAACAGACCAAAGACTGAACACACACTTGCATCATTAGCAAAGAGACCGAGCAGGCAGGCCAGAGGGAGAGAGAGAAAGGCAGAGCAGACTGGCTAGAACGAGGGCAAGAGAGGGAGAGAGACCCAGCAGGCTGGCCAGAGGGAGAGAGAGAAAAGCAGAGCAGACTGGCCAGAGGGAGAGAGAGAAAAGCAGAGCAGACTGGCCAGAGGGAGAGGAAAGGAGTGAGAGATAGGCAGAGGCAGGCTGGCCAGAACAAGGGCGAGAGAGGGAGAGAGACCCAGCAGGCAGGCCAGAGGGAGAGAGGGAAAGGCAGAGCAGACTGGCCAGAGGGAGAGAGAAGGAGAGAGAGAGAGAGGCACGCTGGCCAGAACGAGGGTGAGAGAGGGAGAGAGACCCAGCAGGCTGGCCAGCGTGAGAGAGAGAGAGGCAGATATCTGCTCACATGTTTTTTTGTAATCTGCATCTCGCAATGTCTTGCAAATTCAGCAAAGTAGCCTAAACTTCACGTCTTCCTCTCTGGTTTTATTTTAATTACATAACTTCTCCAGACCTTTATATCCTATCGGCTGGTTAACACAGGGAATCATGATTTCTGATAACTGAACTGTGATTTTAATTAAACAATGTTTTTCGGTTAAGGATTTTTCTTAACGTTAAGGATCCCTCTCTCTGTGTGTGTGTGTGTGTGTGTGTGTGTGTGTGTGTGTGTGTGTGTGTGTGTGTGTGTGGTGTGTGTGTGTGTGTGTGTGTGTGTGTGTGTGTGTGTTGTAGAGTGTGTTGTAGTTAGTCGAACTGCTGGAAAACTGCTTGTATGTCATATTCAATCCATAAAGAAACATGATTTGCACAGCTTGCTACTCAAACAGTTAGGGACAACCTGCCTTCAGAATGACTATTATAATAACAGTATTTTATAATGACTGTGGAATCAAGCTAGGCGATAAAAGTCCATATTGCGATAAATTGCCTGAATTGATGCGAGGACGATAAGTTTATAACATTAATGTGCACCAGTTTTTTTTGGTTATGATCTTTTAACCTACTACTTTGATGGTTGTAGTCATCAACTGTCCCATTTACAACCACACATTGGCAAACTTATTTAATTCAAACTTAACATGTCTTTAGTATTGGCAGCTTATTAGGAGAATGGTGCTGGAGAGCTGCAAACATTTTGTGTAATAGTTTAAATAGAAAAAGTGTCAAAGTGTTGAATCATGTGTTGTTTTTTTATACCAGTTTATAAACCATGTGCCATGAAATTGGTACATCGAAAATCTCTTCCCTTTTATTTTGTAAACCTGTATGGTGCAGCTGTCAACATTTTTGTCCTCAAATGAAAACTGGTATATTTTTCTATTGATAAACAATCCTTTTCAGCCAATTTGTATCTTTAATATATGCCAGACTAAAAAGTTCCCTACCTCTTCCCTCTTCCACTTGCTGCCTACAATTTTGTGGTAATCAGTTGGTTGTAAGTTTGGTTTTAGCAGACATTCCCATATATTTTTGATAGTTGCATACAGGGCATTCTGAAAGTATTCAGACCCCTTGACTTTTTTCACATTTTGTTACATTACAGCCTTATTCTAATATGTATTAAATAATTTCCCCCCTCCATAATGATAAAGAGAAAACAGGTTTTTGGACAATTTTGCAAATGTGTATATATATTTTTTAAACAGAAATACCTTACTTACATAAGTATTCAGACCTTTCCTATGAGACTCGAAATTGAGCTCAGGTGCATCTTGTTTCCATTGATAATCCTTGAGATGTTTCTACAATTTGACAGGAGTCCACCTGTGGTAAATTCAATTGATTGGACATGATTTGGAAAAGCACACACCTGCCTATATAAGGTCCCACAGTTGACAGTGCATGTCAGAGCAAAAACCAAGCTATGAGGTCGAAGGAATTGATAGCTCCGAAACAGGATTGTGTCGAGGCACAGATTTGGGGAAGGGTACCAAAACATTTAGCAGGATTGAGGGTTCCCAAGAACTCAGTGGCCTCCATCATTCTTAATTACGTGGAAGAAGTTTGGAAACCACTAAGACTCTTCCTAGAGCTGGTCTCCCGGCCAAACTGAGTAATCGGGGGAGAAGGGCCTTGGTCAGGGAGGTGACCGAGAACCTGATGGTCCCTTTGATAGAGCTCTGGAGTTCTTCTGTTGAGGTGGGAGAACCTTCCAGAAGGACAACCATCTCTGCAGCACTCCACCAATCAGGCCTTTATGGTAAAGTGGCCAGACGGAAGCCACTCCTCAGTAAAAGGCACATGACGGCCCGCTTGGAGTTTGCCAATAGACACCTAAAGGACTCTCAGACCATGAGAAACAAGATTCTCTGGTCTGATTGAACTCTTTGGCCTGAATGCCAATCGTTACATCTGGAGGAATCCTGGCACCATCCCTATGGTATATTTCAGTGTATTTGAGTTAACCATAATATTTGTTGTAATATTTGTTCTATATTTTCTGGAGGATAAAACTAAAAGTGTAACCAGCTTTGTATGGCTTGTTTAAGAAAAGGCTACACACAAATAAAATATAATTTTAAATGTGTCGGGAAATGAGAATTTGTAATCTGTTTAAAGGCAAAAAAGGGCAATTTTTGAACAAAGAATGAGCTTTTCTTAATAATCTACTGGAGAACCATTTTGGGTTTAGGTTTAGTTTATGTGTTAGTGAAGCTTTTATTGAGGTTTAATGCTTTAATATGTGATAATTATTGCCCCCCCCCCCCCCCCCCCCAAACTCATATTCATTATGTAAATAGTCACGTCTGGCTTAGCATTCCAAATCAAGTGAAATAGTATGATTTTAAAAAATGAGTCGTCTGGAGTAGTGCCATTACTATGTAAGTAAACTGTGATAGGACCAAAGAGTTAATCAATTAGATTTTTCCATAAATAGACAAATATTTGCCTCTCCATAGTTGCAGAATCATATCTATTTTTGCAAACTTTATATTGAAATTGATTGTGGTAAGTTCCTTTTACATTTTTGAGATATGAATACAAAGTATGTCTACTTCACCATCCACCCATTTTATTGGTAAACTACAAAGTAGTGTAAATAATTTGTCTTTTAACGATCCAATACGTAATATGGTACACTTGTCATAATTAGGTTTTAGTCCAGAGCTAGAAAAGTGGTCAAGATCTTCAATGAGACTGTGCTCCTTCTCTCTCCAGATTGTGGACTTAAGAAAAACTAGAGTCATCAGCATACATTGACACTTGTTTTTATCCCCTGGATTTCTAACCCCTTGATGTACTTGTTGGATTTTAATAGCTAGCATTTCGATGGCCATAATAAATAGATATGGAGACAATGGACAGCCTTGTTTTACTTCTCTTAAAAAGCTCAATACTTTCTGAGAAGTAACCATTGTTTACTATTTTACACCGGGGGTTGCTGTACATAACTTTAACCCATTGTATAAGAGATTCCCCTGAAATTAAAGTAATCCAGGCATTTATATACAAATTCTGGTCTTACTTTATCAAACGTCTTTTCAAAATCTGCTATGAAAACCAGGCCTGGTATCTTTGATGTTTCATAATGTTCAATTGTTTCAAGAAATTGTCATATATTATCTCCAATATATCGTCCATGTAAAAAACCTGTCTGATCAGGATGAAAAATACCTGGTAAAACCTTTTTAATTTTGAGTGCTACGCATTTCGCCAGGATTTTTGTATCACATTGAAGTATAAGAGGCCTCCAGTATTTTTTATGAAATCATACCTTCTTGTTGAGTACCTGAAAGTCTGCCATTTTTATTGGAGTAATTAAAACATGCTAATAAAGGATATTTGAGTACATCAAAAAAGGTCTGATATACTGGTATACCGTCAAGCCTCTGGTGTTTTTCCAGACTGAATAGATTAAATTGCCTCAAAGTTCCTCCTCTGTAAATTGGCCCTCACACTGGTCTTTCTGTACATTTGTTCATTTTACATTATTATTATTATTTGGAAATACATCCTTACAGTTAACATCATTCAGTGGAGATGGAAGAGACTGAAAGTGAAACATATGCTTAACATATTTTTGGTGAGTCATGGATGAATCCGTCATTTGTAATGTGTTTCTGTAAATTCTTTTTATGTAGAATTTCTACATTGAAGATACAAATTAAAAAAGTGCATTTTTCACAATTTTCTATCCAATTCGCTTTATTTTTGTAATACATTATACTTGATTACACTTGAATAAGTACCTCCATTTCTTTTGTTTTTCCTCTAACTTATTTTGTGGCTCTATTACAGTTTCCATTAACACCTACCTGCACTGTTATTTCCTTTATTAATCTAGTCTCTTTTGATCTAAACTGCTTTTGTTTTAATGATAAGTATTGTATTGATTGGACTCTAAAAGTACATTTGAAAGTATCTGCTGTACTTATGTTGTGCAGAATTTTTTTTATTTATGAATTACTTTGTCTTAGCTAAGAACAAATTGTCATCTTTGTAGGCTTTGATTAAATTTCCAATATCCCCGTCCACGTGGAAGTTCAGTAAGAGTTATATGGAGGCCAATTAGATGATGGTCTGATCGCATTCTGTCTCCTATTAATACTTTTAAAACTTTTGATGCCAGCAAGAACGAGACCAGGAAGTAATCAAGACGGTTGATTAAGCTGCCTCCATGTATATCTTTCTAGGTCAGGGTTTTTTTCAGCCTCCATATATCCACTAGTCCTAATTAGGTGAACATATCAGAATCGGACGATATTAGCTAAAAATGCCAACATCGGTATCGGCCCGAGGTCTAGTTTAACGCCGATGTTAAAAAAACAATGTCAAAGCTACTGTATATAACGTAGGTACATGACGTAATGACGCCACGTAAAAGTTTGCGCTAAACCTGCAACACAGCATTCCTAACCTAGCCCACAATGTCTGCTGTGTGGATCGAGCCGTCAACAAGTCGAGCAGTCATTTGAAATAGTAAGAACATTTCAGCGAGACAACTCAAAGGCGAAATCCGTTAAAGCCAAGATAATGGAATTCATTGCACTTGACAATCAACCGTTCTCTGACGTGGGTGATGTTGGCTTTCGCCGACAGGTCGAGCACCGGTACACACTACCAAGTGCACTATTTTTCAGATGTTGCCCTACCGGAGTTACACAGTAATAGCGTCATTGCTATTAGCTTCACGACATACATACTGTGGAACGCCGTTTGGGTCCTTGCGTGTCTAAAAAGATACAGTAGCATGGGCCACGAACGATGTGTTTACAATACCGTGTTGGTAATAAAACATCATTTGTTTGACTGCAACTTCTGGGGTAGCTTGCTTTAGCTTGGTACCTAGCTAGCACCAATACAACCAGCCTGAAAACAATGACCAGTAGAAACTGCAGACATTTTCATTATTCTTAGCAATGATTTAGGAATCCTTGTGAGTAAGTATTGCCACTTGTTGTTCGCCTATTGAAATTGAACTTCAGTTCATGAAAATAAATATCTAGCCATCTACTTAACACTGTTGCCCAAAGCTAACGTTATAAGCAGCCAGCTAGCTTCATCTGGTTGGTGACGCTCGACCAGACAGGGTTATTGTGAAGCTAGCCACAATAAGGATTAGGTACAATAGTGAAATTTGCAGTTTGCCTTCAAAATAAAAGTGCTAGGTGAAACTGACCTAGAGCTACCGTGTGTGTCTGTGTGGTCGTTATGGCAACATCTGAAACGCTTGAATAAGATAATAAAAACAACAGAACTTTAATATAACGTTATTTATTACGTTCAGAACAACTCTGAAACATATCAATATTTACAGGAGTATTCAGAAGTTACCATGCTTCTTATTTTTAGACTTTTGCTGAAAAAAAAGATTAGAGAAATAGGTTTGTGTGAATGAACAAACTCAGATAAGCATTGGGTTACCGGGGGGAAATTTAAGTTAGCGGTTGAGTAAACACACACACACACACACACACACAGACACACACACACAGACATTCTGTCACACACACACATTCTGACACACACAAAGACATTCTGTCACACACACACACACAGACACACTCTCTCTCTCTCTCTCTCTCAGACACTCTTTGTCTGTCCGTATATTGACACCAACTACTCATCTTCCTATAGTTTTCTGGATTAGTTGTATTCCTATACCTTGTCATAAGTATATAGTGTGGTATGTACAGTGCATTCAGAAAGTATTCAGACCCCTTCCCTTTTACCTCATTTTGTTACGTTAAAAGCCTTATTCTAAAATTGATTAAATTATTATTTTTCCTCATCAATCTACACACAATACCCCATAATGACATCACAATACCCCATAATGACATCATAATACCCCATAAAGACAAAGCAAAAACAGGTTTTTAGACATTTTTGCAACTGAAATAATTAATTTTCATCAGTTATCAGACCCTTTACTCAGTACTATGTTGACGCACCTTCGGCAGCGATTACAGCCTCAAGTCTTCTTGGGTATGACGTTACAAGCTTGGCACACCTGTTTTTGGGGAGTTTCTCCCATTCTTCTCTGCAGATCCTCTCAAGCTCTGTCAGGTTGGATGGGGAGCGTCGCTGCACAGCTATTTTCAGGTCTCTCCAGAGATGTTCGATCGGGTTCAAGTCTGGGCTCTGTATGGGCCACTCAAGGACATTCATCCCGAAGTCCTTCTGCGTTGTCTTGGCTGTGTGCTTAGGGTCGTTGTCCTTTTTTAAGGTGAGCCTTTGGCCCAATCTGAGGTCCTGAGCGCTCTGGAGCAGGTTTTCATCAAGGATCTCTGTGCTCCATTCATCTGTCCCTCGATCCTGACTAGTCTCTCAGTCCCTGCCGCTGAAAATCATCCCCACCGCATGATGCTGCCGCCACCATGCTTCACCGTAGGGATGGTGCCAGGTTTCCTCCAGATGTGACGCTTGGTGATCATGCCAAAGAGTTCAATTTTGGTTTCATCAGACCAGAGAATCCTTTAGATGCTTTTTGGCAAACACAAAGTGGGCTGTCCTGCCTTTAACTGAGGAGTGGCTTCTGTCTGGTTGCTATACAGGCCTGATTGGTGGAGTGCTGCAGAAATGGGAGAACGTCCCAGAAGGACAACCAACTCCACAGAGGAGACTCTGGGGCTCTGTCAGAGTGACCATCGAGTTCTTGGTCAGCTCCCTGACCAAGGCCCTTCTCCCCCAAATGCTCAGTTTGGCCGGACAGCCAGCTCGAGGAAGAGTTTTGGTGGTTCCAAACTTATTCCATTTAAGAATGATGGAGGGCACTGTGTTCTTTGGGATTTTCAATGCTGCAGAAATGTTTTGGTACCCTTCCCCAGATCTGTGCCTCGACACAATCCTGTCTTGGAGCTCCACGGACAATTCCTTCAACCTCATGTCTTGGTTTTTTGCTCTGACATGCACTGTCAACTGTGGGACCTTATATAGACAGGTGTTTGCCTTTCCAAATCATGTCCAATCAACTGAATTTACCACAGGTGGACTCCAATAAAGTTGTAGATGATCAATGGAAACAGGATGCACCTGAACTCAATGTCGAGTCTCATAGCAAAGAGTCTGAATACTTACTGTAGGTAAATAAGGTATTTCTGTATTTAAAAAAAAAAAAAGCGATAAAAAATTCTAAAAACTTGTTTTGCTTTGTCATTCTGGGGTTTTGTGAGTACATTGATGATACAAAATAAATATATAATCCATTTTAGAATAAGGCTGTAACGTAACAAAATGTGGGTAGTTTTTGGCCTACTGACAGCTAGGGTGGTGTCCTTCACTGCCTGCTAACAGCAAGTGTGGTGTCCTTCACTGCCTGCTAACAGCTAGTGTGGTGTCCTTCACTGCCTGCTAACAGCTGGTGTGGTGTCTTTCACTGCCTACTAACAGCTGGTGTGGTGTCTTTCACTGCCTACTAACAGCTGGTGTGGTGTCCTTCACTGCCTACTAACAGCTGGTGTGGTGTCTTTCACTGCCTGCTAACAGCTGGTGTGGTGTCCTTCACTGCCTGCTAACAGCTAGTGTGGTGTCTTTCACTGCCTGCTAACAGCTAGTGTGGTGTCCTTCACTGCCTGCTAACAGCTGGTGTGGTGTCCTTCACTGCCTGCTAACAGCTAGTGTGGTGTCCTTCACTGCCTGCTAACAGCTAGTGTGGTGTCCTTCACTGCCTACTAACAGCTGGTGTGGTGTCCTTCACTGCCTACTAACAGCTGGTGTGGGTGTCTTTCACTGCCTACTAACAGCTGGTGTGGTGTCTTTCACTGCCTACTAACAGCTGGTGTGGTGTCCTTCACTGCCTGCTAACAGCTAGTGTGGTGTCTTTCACTGCCTACTAACAGCTGGTGTGGTGTCCTTCACTGCCTGCTAACAGCTAGTGTGGTGTCCTTCACTGCCTGTGTCAGACAGCTCTTCTGAATTAGGGTTGAGTCACACTGATGAACCAGCTCCTTTTCCCCCTCAAGAGGCTCAACAGATTTGGTATGGGCCCTCTGATCCTCAAAGGTTCTACAGCTGCGTCACTGAGAGCATCTTGACTGGCTGCGTCACCAAGGCACTACAGAGGGTAGTGTGTACGGCCCAGTACATAACTGGGGCAGTGTCAGATGAAGGCCCTAAGAAATTGTCAGACTCCAGCCACCCAAGTCGCATAGACTGTTCTCTCTGCTACCACATGACAAGTGGTACCGATGTGCCAAGACTGGAACCAACAGGATCCTGAACAGCTTCTACCACCAAGCCATAAGGCTGCTAAAAAGTTAGTCTGGGTAGCTATTTATTTAACTATCTGCTTTTGACTCATCACATACACTGCTGCTACTGTCAATCATCTATCCCGTTGCCTAGTTACTTTACCCTGGACCTATATGTACATAGATACCTCAATTACCTCATAGTGCTGCACATTGACTCAGTACTGGTACCCTGTGTATAAAGCCATGTTATCGTTACTCATTGTGTATTTATTTTCTTTCTCTCTGCATTGTTGTTAGGACCGTAAGTAAGCATTTCACTGTTAGTCCACACCTGTTGTTTATGAAGTATTTGACAAATAAAATGTGATTTGTGATGTTAGATGCTACTTGTCTTTCACTCTCTCTCTCTGTCTCTCCCTGTCTCTCTCTGTCTCTCTCTCTCTGTCTCTCTCTGTCTCTCTCTCTGTCTCTCTCTCTCTGTTTCTGTCTCTGTCTCTCTGTCTCTCTGACTCTCTGTCTCTCTCTCTCTGTTTCTGTCTCTGTCTCTTTCTCTCTGTAATTCTTACCCTATTGATCTCAGAAAAAGAAAACAATGGATTTCAGATCTCTCTGTGACCCCCACCTAATTTCTCTTTTCTCTCTCTGATTTCATGCCCCAGCTGTCTCTCTCTCCATCTCTTTCTCTCTCTCCAGAGTTATGTCTATCCCTGCAGGCTAAATACTGACAACAATACATCCCCGGAATTAATGTGTGTGTGTTGACCCACTTGATGATGACGAAGGTTCTGGAACGCATCGTCTCTTTGTACATATCTCTGTCCGTAATATCTCTGTCCGTAATATCTCTGTCCATAATATCCCTGTCCATAATATCCCTGTCCGTAATATCCCTGTCCGTAATATCTCTGTCCGTAATATCTCTGTCCGTAATATCTCTGTCCGTAATATCTCTGTCCG
>NC_138308.1:95853660-95871160 GCF_965601325.2 Salmo salar | reverse complement strand
ATTTTTAATTAATCTCAACAATGAACATACAAAACACAAAAAACGAACACTCGACAAATAAACAGTCTGGTAAGGCACAAGGCTATACACAGAATAATCACCCACAAATCACACAACACAAAACACACCCTAATATATGGGACTCTCAATCAAAGGCAGATAGACAACACCTGCCTTCAACAGAGAGTCCCAA
Source organism: Salmo salar (assembly GCF_965601325.2). NCBI lineage: Eukaryota > Metazoa > Chordata > Actinopteri > Salmoniformes > Salmonidae > Salmo > Salmo salar. Next base: position 95,870,967 of record NC_138308.1, on the reverse strand, counting down.
CCCCAATTAACCAAACATAGAAACACACACACCAGACTAACCATAGAATACAACCACATAGACCATCAACCAAAAACCCAGAAATACTAAATCAAACACCCTTTACACAAACACACCACCCCGAACCACATAAAACAAATACCCTCTGCCACGTCCTGACCAAACTACAAAAAACAATTAACCTTATACTGGCCAGGACGTGACATCGCCGTAAAACTTTTTGAAATCTGATACAGCGGTTGCATTAAGGAGAAGTTTATCTTTAATTCTTTGAATAACAGTTTTTTATTTTATCAACGTTTATGATGAGTATTTCTGTAAATTGATGTGCTCATTCACCGGAAGTTTTTGGAGGCAAAACATTTCTGAACTTTACACGCCGATGTAAAATATGTTTTTTTGATATAAATATGAACTTTATCAAGCAAAACATACATGTATTGTGTAACAGGAAGTCCTATGAGTGCCATCTGATGAAGATCATCAAAGGTTAGTGCTTAGTTTTAGCTGTATTTCTGGTTTTTGTGACGCCTCTCCTTGCTTGGAAAATGGCTGTGTGGTTTTTCTTGTTTAGGCACTGTCCTAACATAATTTAATGCTATGCTTTCGCCGTAAAGCCTTTTTGAAATCGGACACTGTGGTTAGATTAATGAGAAGTTTATCTTTAAAATGGTGTATAATAGTTGTATGTTTGAGAAATTTGAATTATGAGATTTTTGTTGTTTTGAATTTGGCGCCCTGCTATTTCACTGGCTGTAGGCGAGTGTCCCGCGGGTGGGACGCTAGCGTCCAACATACCCTAGTGAGGTTAAAGCAGCAATACCTTACTTCCTGGTAAAAACACACAACGGTATCCCCACACGGTAACACACATGGTACCCTCACCACACGGTAACCCACACGGTAACCCACACATTAACCCACACATTAACCCACATATTAACCCACACGTTAACCCACACGGTAACCTACACATTAACCCACACGGTAACCCACACATTAACCCACATGGTAACCCACACATTAACCCACACATTAACCCACACATTAACCCACATGGTAACCCACACGGTAACCCACAATGGTAACCCACACATTTAATCCACACATTAACCCACACATTAACCCACATGATAATCCACACATTAACCCACACATTAATCCACACAGTAACCCACACGGTAACCCACACATTAACCCACACATTAATCCACACATTAACCTACACATTAACCCCACACGGTAACCCACACATTAACCCAAACCCACACATTAACCCACACATTAACCCACACGGTAACCCACACATTAACCCACACGGTAACCTACACATTAATCCACACATTAACCCACACGGTAACCCCACATGGTAATCCACACATTAACCCACACATTAACCCACACGGTAACCCACACATTAACCCACACAGTAACCCACACAGTAACCCACACATTAACCTACACATTAACCCACACGGTAACCCACACATTAATCCACACATTAACCCACACGGTAACCCACACATTAACCCACACATTAACCCACACGGTAACCCACACAGTAACCCACACATTAACCCACACAGTAACCCACACGGTAACCCACATTAACCCACACGCTAACCCATGCAGTAACCCACACAGTAACCCACATTAACCCACACGGTAATCCACATTAACCCACACGGTAACCCACACAGTAACCCACACGGTAACCCACGCAGTAACCCACACGGTAACCCGCATGGTAACCCACACGGTAACCCACACGGTAACCCACACTTAACCCACACGGTAACCCACACATTAACCCACACGGAAACCCACATTAACCCACACGGTAACCCACACAGTAACCCACACGGTAACCCACGCAGTAACCCACACGGTAACCCGCATGGTAACCCACACATTAACCCACACGGTAACCCACACTTAACCCACACGGTAACCCACACATTAACCCACACGGTAACCCACACATTAACCCGCATGGTAACCCACACAGTAACCCACACATTAACCCACACATTAACACACATGGTAACCCACACATTAACCCACACAGTAACCCACACATTAACCCAAACAGTAACCCACACGGTAACCCACACGGTAACCCACACAGTAACCCACACGGTAACCCACGCAGTAACCCACACGGTAACCCGCATGGTAACCCACATTAACCCACACGGTAACCCACACGGTAACCCACACTTAACCCACACGGTAACCCACACTTAACCCACACGGTAACCCACACATTAACCCACACGGTAACCCACACATTAACCCGCATGGTAACCCACACAGTAACCCACACATTAACCCACACATTAACACACATGGTAACCCACACATTAACCCACACAGTAACCCACACATTAACCCACGCGGTAACCCACACGGTAACCCACGCAGTAACCCACACGGTAACCCGCACGGTAACCCACATTAACCCACACAGTAACCCACACATTAACCCACACGGTAACCCACACGGTAACCCACATGGTAACCCACACGGTAACCCGCACGGTAACCCGCACGGTAACCACGTTGCCCAGTATTACAGACAATCAGTGGTTCATGATTTAATATTTAATCAAATGGTTAAATATTGAGCAGTGTTTTTCTCCCTGCTCTGCACCTGTCTGGAGAACGAAGGCAGGAGGGAGGGAAAAGGAGAGAAAAGAAGGATGAATGTTTATTTTTTTCTTCGCTTCTGTTCCGTAGAACACTCTTTTGATTGGCCCGATGAATGACCTCATTGTTTGTTTGTGCTGCGGGTTAATCACACATCTCTCTCTAGTGTCCCTAGATCGTCCACTGCTGGTAAGGAAGCAAGCATGAGAGAGAGAATTCGACATACCAATTAGGATCTGGCTAAAAATACTTGAATCAGTTACAGAACTCATTGCCCTTTATGGTTGTGAGGTCTGGGGTCCGCTCACCAACCAAGAATTCACAAAATGGGACAAACACCAAATTGAGACTCTGCATGCAGAATTCTGCATAAATATCGTCTGTGTACAATGTAAAACACCAAATAATGCATGCAGAGCAGGATCAGTCCGATACCCGCTAATTATCAAAATGCTGAAAGAGACGTTAAATTCTACAACCACCTAAAAGGAAGCGATTCCATAACAAAGAACAAACAGCATTGTAAATACAACCCATGTTTATGTTTATTTATTTTCCATTTCATACTTTAACTATTTGCACATGATATAACATTTGAAATGTCTTTATTCTTTTTGGAACAGCAGATATCACAACGTGCTATACAGAAACTCAGCGGAAAACCCCAAACAGCAAGCAATGCAGATATTGTTCCTGTGATATTAGAGATATGTTGTTCCTGTGATATTAGAGATATGTTGTTTCTGTGTGACATTAGAGATATGTTGTTTCTGTGTGACATTAGAGATATGTTGTTCCTGTTTGATATTAGAGATATGTTGTTCCTGTGTGATATTAGAGATATGTTGTTCCTGTGTGATATTAGAGATATGTTGTTCCTGTGATATTAGAGATATGTTGTCCCTGTGTGATATTATAGATATGTTGTTTCTGTGTGATATTAGAGATATGTTGTTCCTGTGATATTAGAAATATGTTGTTCCTGTGTGATATTAGAGATATGTTGTTTCTGTGTGACATTAGAGATATGTTGTTTCTGTGTGATATTAGAGATATGTTGTTCCTGTGATATTAGAGATATGTTGTTCCTGTGATATTAGAGATATGTTGTTCCTGTGTGATATTAGAGATATGTTGTTCCTGTGTGATATTAGAGATATGTTGTTCCTGTGTGATATTAGAGATATGTTGTTCCTGTGTGATATTATATGTTGTTCCTGTGTGATATTAGAGATATGTTGTTCCTGTGTGATATTATATGTTGTTCCCTGTGTGATATTAGAGATATGTTGTTCCTGTGTGATATTAGAGATATGTTGTTCCTGTGTGATATTATATGTTGTTCCTGTGTGATATTAGAGATATGTTGTTCCTGTGATATTAGAGATATGTTGTTCCTGTGTGATATTAGAGATATGTTGTTCCTGTGATATTAGAGATATGTTGTCCCTGTGTGATATTATAGATATGTTGTTTCTGTGTGATATTAGAGATATGTTGTTCCTGTGATATTAGAAATATGTTGTTCCTGTGTGATATTAGAGATATGTTGTTTCTGTGTGACATTAGAGATATGTTGTTTCTGTGTGATATTAGAGATATGTTGTTCCTGTGATATTAGAGATATGTTGTTCCTGTGATATTAGAGATATGTTGTTCCTGTGTGATATTAGAGATATGTTGTTCCTGTGTGATATTAGAGATATGTTGTTCCTGTGTGATATTAGAGATATGTTGTTCCTGTGTGATATTATATGTTGTTCCTGTGTGATATTAGAGATATGTTGTTCCTGTGTGATATTATATGTTGTTCCTGTGTGATATTAGAGATATGTTGTTCCTGTGTGATATTAGAGATATGTTGTTCCTGTGTGATATTATATGTTGTTCCTGTGTGATATTAGAGATATGTTGTTCCTGTGTGATATTAGAGATATGTTGTCCCTGTGATATTAGAGATATGTTGTTCCTGTGTGATATTAGAGATATGTTGTTCCTGTGATATTAGGTCACTTAATCTACCAGAAGGGGTATTGACCCTCTGCCTTCCTTATCTCTCTCTCTCTCTCTCTCTCTCCTCTCTCTTTACAGCATATTGACTTTACCATGTAATGATAAAATACCAAGCTGTGTGTGTGTGTGTGTGTGTGTGTGTGTGTGTGTGTGTGTGTGTGTGTGTGTGTGTGTGTGTGTGTGTGTGTGTGTGTGTGTGTGTGTGTGTGTGTGTGTGTGTGTGTGTGTGTGTGTGTGTGTGTGTGTGTGTGTGTGTCTACCCTCTGTGCAAAATAATTGTCAAGCAGGTTAGTGGAGTGTCCGTGAATCACAAAAACGTTCCATACCTCCATGGGTGTGTGTGTTGTAAGGTTGCTATGCTAAACATCCATCCATGTCAATAGTCCGCTCTCATGCAATCCGCCTTTGAAACTTCCTATAGAGACTGTAAACAAGGTGGCGCTGTCCCCGACTGGTCATCGCAAAGTTTAAACACTACCAACAAAAGGAGCTGATCAAAATCAGGGGCAAGGAGCTTAAAAGGGACCAAATTCGGTCTCAATGACCAATTTCCAAGGGAGATAAACGAACGTTGTAAGAGACTGTATCCGGTACAAAGGCAACAAAGGGAGAAGGGTAAGCGTGTCTTTATCATTATGGACCAACTCGTTATAGATGGAAAGCTATTCCGAGACAGCTCCATAACACCATGGCTGTACTAAATGTTACAGGGACTTCAGGTTACGAGAAAAAAATAATGTATGGGAGCTGTAAAAATATCTGAACATTATGAAGTGGATATGAACACACACGTACTCAACTACATGCTTGCTTACACATACGGACTTATACATACACACACACACCTGATCTCGCTCTCTTCTCTCCCCCTCTCTATTGTCGAACTGTTTCATAATTTAATGTGTTTATTGTTTGTCTATCTTTTTCATGTATTTGTCTACAAGTTTATATATGTTTACAACAAACAAGGGGAAGATATCAGAATAGGGGCATTGGGGAATAATAACATATTGTACGGGATACATTTGTACTGTAGTGAAGCCGTCTCTAGAGTAATGCAAGGTCTCTTTCATGATCATGTGAAACGTCAATTGCTATGGAAATGCTGAGATGTGTTTTTCAATGATGTTAAAGGTAATTATGATGCAACTATGACAGTGATACGATATGGATTACAATTATCATCATGAATATTAAGGCTATACACACTACATGTTACACACATAGACACTCAACCATGCCAATTGGCAGAGTTATTATTTATGTGGACATCACAGATTATAGTCTTACTCTTATACAGAAATCGTACACACTCTCACTATATCACATCGAATATCATACACATCAACTTACTCAGATTTCCTACATACAGTATCTTGCCTCAATTTTCTAACATCTGTGGCTTTGGCTCACAGGCGAACAGGCAAAGGAATAAAACAAATATTGCTAGAACCTATTTCTTGAATTCTAAATTTCAGACATTTGAAAGCTTTAGTTTTGACCGTCTTAATACCTCTGAAGGCAGTAACTTTACAACCACTAATTATGGTTAATTTAGACTGAGAATAGTATCTAGTTATGGTAAGGGGTGAAATAAGTATAGCCAGTTATAATTGTAACGGTTTAGCAGATTATAAAAAAAGAAGATCAGTCTTTACATGGCTAAAAGAAAAGGAATATAACATAGACTGTTTACAGGAAACTCACTCTACAGCCTTAGATGAAGTTGCGTGGGAAAAGGAATGGGGTGGTGAAATAATTTTATATCATGGACAAAGGAACTCAAAGGGTGTGATGATATTAATTAACAAAAATTTCGATCTGAATGTGCAAATAGTCAGGAATTATTCACAAGGAAGGTGGATCTTTTTGAATATGAAAGTGGACGAAAAAGAGATTTGGCTCATTAATCTATATGGTCCAAATCAGGATGACCAATACTTCTTAGAAAACATTTATACCAATTTATTGAACTTACAGGCAACAAATGATCTAATCATTATGGTAGGAGACTATAACACAGTGTTCAGTACCGCAATGGACCGTAAAGGTAATCACTCTACAAACTATCATCACCGTGCCCTTAAGGAAATCACAAATATTATGGACACATTAGAAATAGTGGATAGTTGGAGACTAAAAAAACCCCGACCTAGTGAGATATACATGGAGGAGACTTAATCAAGCTAGTCGTGTTGACTACTTTCTTGTCTCTTTCTCTCTTGCATCAAAGGTTAAAAAGTTTTAATAGGAGACAGAATGCGATCGGATCATCATCTAATTGGCATTCAAAAAACTCATACATTTTCCACATGGATGGGGATATTGGAAATGTAATCAAAGTTTACTGGAGGACAACTTATTTTTTTACTAAGACAAAATAATTTATAACTGAATTGTTCCAGTATAATATAGGTTCAGCACATCCCCTTATTGTTTGAGATACCTTTAAATGTACATTCAGAGGTCATTCAATTCAATATTCATCAATAATAAAAAAAAAGCAGTTTCTGGCTAAAGAAACAAGACTACCAAGGGAAATCCATGAACTAATAGTACAGGTAGATGGCAATAAAAACAATACTACAGAGATACAAAATAAGTTAGAGGAAAAACAAAAAGAACTTGAGGAACTTATTCAAGAACGATCTAATGTAATCTATTACAAAAATAAAGCAAACTGGATGGAATATGGTGAAAAATGCACCAAATTGTTCCTGAATCTCCAATACAGGAACGCTGACAAAAATTATTTGCAGAAACTCGTTACTGAAGACGGAGTCGTCTATGATTCTCCAAATTATCTTTTACATTTACATTTACATTTTAGTCATTTAGCAGACGCTCTTATCCAGAGCGACTTACAGTAGTGAATGCATACATTTCATACAATTTCATACATTTTTTTTTTTTGCTGGCCCCCCGTGGGAATCGAACCCACAACCCTGGCGTTGCAAACACCATGCTCTACCAACTGAGCTACAGGGAAGGCTTTTAAAAGAGGAAGCTAATTATTTTAGGCAGATGTTCACTTTTCCATCTCATCCTTTCCCACTGAATGAAGATTACGGTAAAGAATTCTTTCCAAATAATTTAAAAAATTGAAAATTAACAAATGTAGAGAAAGATCAGTGCGAAGGCCAAATTACAGAGGAAGAACTTTTTGAGGCTATTAAATCCTTTCAGTCTGAAAAACCCCAGGGCTTGATGGCATACCGGTAGAGGTATATCAAGTATTTTTTGATATACTAAAAGCTCCATTGTTAGATTGTTTTAACTACTCCTATAGAAATGGTAGTCTGTCAGGTACTCAGCCGGAAGGTCTGATTTCTCTATTATTAAAACAAGACCCAGATGGCAAATATAAAGACCTGGTCTATCTAAAAAACTGGAGGCCCCTTAAACTTCAATGTTGTGATGCAAAAATACTAGCAAAATGCATAGCAATCAGAATTAAAAGGGTTTTACCAGGTATTGATCATCCTGATCAGACAGGTTTTTTACATGGATGATACATTGGAGATAATATACGACAACTACTAGAAATAATAGAACATCATGAAACATATAAGAAGCCAGGAATGGTATTTATAGTGGATTTTGAAAAGACATTTGATAAAGTAAGACTGGACTTTATTTATAAATGCCTGGATTTTTTCAATTTCGGTAATTCTCTTATAAATTGGGTAAAAATAATGTATAACAACCCCAGGTGTTAAATAGTAAATAACGGCTACTTCTCAGAGAGTTTTGAATTGTCAAGAGGAGTTAAACAAGGGTGTCCACTGTCACCATATCTATTCGTTAAGGCCATTGAAATGCTAGCTATTAAAATCAGATCCAATAACAACATTAGAGGATTAGAAATCCAAGGCTTAAAAACAAAGGTGTCCATGTATGCTGATGACTCAAGTTTCATATTAAGTCCGCAAGCTAGATCCCTGCAATGTCTCATTGAAGATCTAGATGACTTTTCTGTACTCTCTGGACTAAAACCTAATTTTGATAAATGTGCAATATTATGTATTGGATCTTTAAAAAATACAACTTTTACATTACCCTGCAGTTTACCTATAAAATGGGCTGATGGTGAAGTAGACATACTAGCTATTCATATCACAAAATATATAAATAAGCTCTCCACAATGAATTTCAATAGAAAACTTGAAAAAAAATACAAGATCCTGCAACCATGGAGAGGTAAATACCTGTATATTTATGGAAAAATTACCCTGATTAACTCCTTAGTCATATGTCAGTTTACGCACTTACTTATGGCGCTGCCTACTCCTGATGATTCGTTTTTGAAATCATATTAATAAAGCAATAAATAAAAAATATTTCGCTTTATCTGGGACACTAAACCAGACAAAATAAAAATGTGCCTATCTATAAAATGAATAGGGTGGGTTGAGATAATTAAATATAAAAGCACTAAACCTCTCTCTAAAAGCTTCACTCATTCAAAAGTTGTATTTGATCGCTCAATGGTTCTCAAGAAGATAACTAAGAAAAGCTCATCAATTGTTTAAAAATGGCTACAATTCAATTTCATCCCCCTGAAAAGATAGAACAAATATTACAACAAATATTATGGCTGAACTCAAATGTGCTGGTTGATAAAATACCTGTATTTATGGGAAAGATGTTTGAACAGGGTATTTTGTTCTTAAACGATATTGTAAATTGGAATGGTAGAGTTATGGCCTTCATGGAGTTATCAGAATTGTAAGGAAAGGTCTGCTCAATCCAAGAGTACAACCAATTGATTACAGCATTACCCCAAAAATGGAGGAGGCAGGTGGCAGCGGGAGGAGGTAGGGAACTGGTCTGTCTGCCCAATATAAAGGATCAAAACTTGCGGAGGAATAAAAATAGCATAAATAGGAAAGTATACCAGTTTCATTTAAGGACCAGGATGTTGACAACTGTGCCATACAGATTGCAAAATAGTTGGGAAGAGATTTTTGATGTACCGATTCCATGGTACAGGGCGTATGAGTTGTTATATAGAACAACGCAAGATTCAAGACTTTGTGCTTTTCAGCAGAAATGATTATATAGAAGTCTTGCTACCAACAAAATGTTGAATATTTGGGGCATAAAATCATCAAAGCTCTGCAGATTTTGTTGTGAGGATACAGAATCAATAGACCATTTATTTTGGTATTGCCCTCAGGTAGCAGGTTTCTGGTTTCAGGTTCAGGAATGGCTGAAAATGCATAGCATTGATCTAAAATTGACCCTAGATATAGTACTGTTAGGAGATCTGGAGAGACCAGGTCAGTCAATTACTAACATGCTAACACTCTTAGTAAAAGTATTTATCTGTGGATTCTATTCGATTAGATAGATTGAAATTGTACGTTAAACATCACAGCATAGTTGAAAGATTTGTGTTGCGTAGAAACCCGAAGTGGGTGGCCAACAGAGATACATGGGATGGGCTGAGGGAAGCTGAGGGTTGGAATGTGGAATTGGAGACAAGTGGGAGTGGAGTTGCTGTGTGAAAGATGGTCTAAACTAATGCCAGATGGCCATGCAGGTGTTTGTACACATGCATATTTTTTACCTTTATTTAACTTGGCAAGTCAGTTAAGAACAAATTGTTATTTACAATGACGGCCTAGGAACAGTGGGTTAACTGCCTTGTTCAGGGGAAGAATGACAGATTTTTACCTTGTCAGCTCAGGGATTTGATCTTGCAACCTTTTGATTACTAGTCCAATGCTCTAACCTCTAAGCTATGCTGCCAACCCATACACACACACTCTTATTCAAATAAACACATATAAGAACACACACATAGATGTAATAGTGCCAGACATGCACACAAACATTTACAGTTGGCGTTGCTGTTATGATTTAATTGTCCTTGATATCCTTTGTTTTAAATTGCGTTGTTGTTTGCTGTTTTCTTCTGTCTTTTCCTTTTTTCTCTCTTTAGTTCATTCTCATGGTTGTTGGTGCATTGGGGGGTTCTTGGGGGTGGGGAATGGAATTAATTGTATTTTTTATTATTTTTCTTCTTGGGGGGGGACTGTGGGAGGGGTCTCCAATGGTTGAGGGACAGCTATTGGGTAACTGTGGTGGGATCTTGGAGGGTTCTTGTTCACGTTTTTTGGCCCGGTGGTAGATTTGTCAACGTGCCCTTGAGCAGGGCATTGACCCTGGATGCTTCTGTGTAAATAAATAAAAAAATCCGCTCTCTCTCTATTTGACTGCTGCAGTCATTACTGTAGAACGAAGAGATGGAAACACAGGGGAGAGGCTAGGTCTCAGTGGGGGTAACAGATGGTTCTCCAAAGTCAGAGAGAGAGAGAGTCTCCTCTCATTCTTTTGTGTGTGTACTGTCTTTATAGCCGTTACCTCAAATTCTCTCCCCCCCCCCCCCCCCCCCCCCCCCCGTCGCTCAGCTCTCGTCCGGGCCGCCCTCCGAAGCTCTCTGTCGGGGGAGGGATTCGGGAAAGCTCCAGGCTTCTCCACCCTGGGGTTCACAGCCTGTTGTCACCTGGAATGCTCTCTCACACAGGTAAGATACCGTGTGTGTGTGTGTGCGTGTGCGTGTGTGTGTGTGTAATGCTTTCCATGTTCAGCAGGACATAGAACATGATGAAACATCTTTCTGCTCTGTCGTCATTAGTATGCATAGTGTCATGCTTAGACCCATATGCCACTACTATAGGTTTTATTTATCACACACACACACACACACACACACACACACACACACACACACACACACACATACACACATACACACACACACACACACACACACACACACAGAGGGAAGGTAGAGAGGGAGGGAGGGGTGGAGAGGGAGGGAAGGGTGGAGAGGGAGGGAAGGGTGGAGAGGGAGGAGTGGTGGAGAGGAAGGGAGGGAGGGATGGAGAGAGGGAGGGAGGAATGGAGAGAGGGGGTGAGGGATGGAGAGAGGGAGGGTGGGGTGGAAAGGGAGGGAGGGATGAGTGAGAGAGAGGGAGGGTGGGGTGGAGAGGGAGGGAGGGATGGATGGATGGAGAGGGAGGGAGGGATGGATGGAGAGGGAGGGATGGAGACAGAGGGAGGGTGGGGTGGAGAGGGAGGGAGGGAGGGAGGGAGGGAGAGGGAAAGAGGGAGGGATGGAGGGAGGGGAGAGAGATACAGGGAGTGGGAGGGATGGAGGGACAAACAGATGGAGGAGAGACCCTAGAGATGTCATTCATCACAGCAACATGAGGAGCTCCTTAACACTCTCTCACTGCCTCTCTACCATTTCCTCTTTACTCTCTCTCTGTCCCTCTCTCTCTCTGTCCCTCTGTCTCTCTCTCTCTCTCTCTGTCTCTCTCTCTCTCTCTGTCTCCGTCCCTCTCTCTGTCTCTCTCTGTCTCTCTCTGTCTGTCTCTCTGTCTCTGTCCCTCTGTCCCTCTCTCTCTCTCTCTCTGTCTCTCTCTCTGTCTCTCGCTCTGTCTCTCTCTCTCTCTCTCTCTCTGTCCCCCTCTCTCTCTCTCTCTCTCTCTCTCTGTCTCTCTCTGTCTCTCTCTCTCGCTCTCTCTGTCTCTCTCTCTGTCTCTCTCTCTCTCTCTGTCCCTCTCTCTCTCTCTCTCTGTCCCTCTCTCTCTCTCTCTCTGTCCCTCTCTCTCTCTGCCCCTCTCTCTCTCTATCTCTCTCTCTCTCTGTCCCACTCTCTCTCTCTCTCTGTCCCTCTCTCGCTCTCTGTCCCTCTTTTTAGGAGGCTAGGAGGTATGAAGGAAGTTAGTGAAGGGATGAAGGAGGCTAGGAGGGATGAAGGAAGTTAGTGAAGGGATTAAGGAGGCTAGGAGGTAGGAAGGAAGTTAGTGTAGGGATATAGGATGTTAGGAGGTATGAAGGAAGTTAGTGAAGGGATGAAGGAGGCTAGGAGGGATGAAGGAAGTTAGTGTAGGGATATAGGATGTTAGGAGGTATGAAGGAAGTTAGTGAAGGGATGAAGGAGGCTAGGAGGGATGAAGGAAGTTAGTGTAGGGATATAGGATGTTAGGAGGTATGAAGGAAGTTAGTGAAGGGATGAAGGAGGCTAGGAGGGATGAAGGAAGTTAGTGTAGGGATATAGGAGGCTAGGAGGGATGAAGGAAGTTAGTGAAGGGATTAAGGAGGCTAGGAGGAGTGATGAAGGATGTTAGTGAAGGGATTAAGGAGGCTAGGAGGGATGAAGGAAGTTAGTGAAGGGATGAAGGAGGCTAGGAGGGATGAAGGAAGTTAGTGAAGGGATTAAGGAGGCTAGGAGGAGTGATGGGAAGGATGTTAGTGAAGGGATTAAGGAGGCTAGGAGGGATGAAGGAAGTTAGTGAAGGGATTAAGGAGGCTAGGAGGGATGAAGGAAGTTAGTGAAGGGATTAAGGAGTCTAGGAGGGATGAAGGAAGTTAGTGAAGGGATATAGGAGGTTAGGAGGGATGAAGGGATGTAGGAGGTTAGGGGGGATGAAGGGATGTAGGAGGTTAGGGGGGATGAAGGGATATAGGAGGTTAGGAGGTTAGGAGGGATGAAGGATAAAAAGAGAGATAAATAGTAGAATAGTAGCGAAGGTTTAATTGAAGTGAAAGATGAAGAAATTAAATATGAGGATAAAAGAATAAAGATTATAACTGTGTGTGTGTGTGTGTGTGTGTGTGTGTGTGTGTGTGTGTGTGTGTGTGTGTGTGTTCCGCTAACCTCCATTTTCTCCATTCAATAGGCTGCATTGTCACACAGACAGACTGACAGATGAAGTGTTCTCAATCAGGTCCTCTTCACAGTGCTCATTTAAGGGCCCTTATATGCACCTGCACTGGAGGGAGGGAGGGAGGGAGGGAGGGAGGGAGGGAGGGAGGGAGGGAGGGGAGTGGAGGGAGGGAGGGAGGGGGAGTGGAGGGAGGGGGAGTGGAGGGAGGTAGGTTTAGTCTATAGAGAGAGACAGATACAGAGAGGTAGGTTTAGTCTATAGAGAGAGAGACAGATACAGAGGTAGGTTTAGTCTATAGAGAGAGACAGATACAGAGAGTAGGTTTAGTCTATAGAGAGAGAGACAGATACAGAGGTAGGTTTAGTCTATAGAGAGAGAGACAGATACAGAGGTAGGTTTAGTCTATAGAGAGAGAGACAGATACAGAGAGGAAGGTTTAGTCTATAGAGAGAGACAGATACAGAGGTAGGTTTAGTCTATAGAGAGAGAGAGACAGATACAGAGGTAGGTTTAGTCTATAGAGAGAGATACAGTGAGGTAGGTTTAGTCTATAGAGAGAGACAGATACAGAGAGGTAGGTTTAGTCTATAGAGAGAGACAGATACAGAGAGGTAGGTTTAGTCTATAGAGAGAGACGGATACAGAGGTAGGTTTAGTCTATAGAGAGAGAGACAGATACAGAGAGGTAGGTTTAGTCTATAGAGAGAGACAGAGAGGTAGGTTTAGTCTATAGAGAGAGAGACGGATACAGAGGTAGGTTTAGTCTATAGAGAGAGAGACAGAGAGGTAGGTTTAGTCTATAGAGAGAGAGACAGATACAGAGAGGTAGGTTTAGTCTATAGAGAGAGACAGATACAGAGGTAGGTTTAGTCTATAGAGAGAGAGACAGAGAGGTAGGTTTAGTCTATAGAGAGAGACAGATACAGAGAGGTAGGTTTAGTCTATAGAGAGAGAGACGGATACAGAGGTAGGTTTAGTCTATAGAGAGAGAGACAGAGAGGTAGGTTTAGTCTATAGAGAGACAGATACAGAGGTAGGTTTAGTCTATAGAGAGAGAGACAGATACAGAGGTAGGTTTAGTCTATAGAGAGAGAGCAGATACAGAGAGGTAGGTTTAGTCTATAGAGAGAGACAGATACAGAGAGGTAGGTTTAGTCTATAGAGAGAGAGACAGATACAGAGGTAGGTTTAGTCTATAGAGAGAGACAGATACAGAGAGGTAGGTTTAGTCTATAGAGAGAGACAGATACAGAGGTAGGTTTAGTCTATAGAGAGAGAGACGGATACAGAGGTAGGTTTAGTCTATAGAGAGAGAGACAGATACAGAGAGGTAGGTTTAGTCTATAGAGAGAGACAGATACAGAGGTAGGTTTAGTCTATAGAGAGAGAGACAGATACAGAGAGGTAGGTTTAGTCTATAGAGAGAGACAGATACAGAGAGGTAGGTTTAGTCTATAGAGAGAGACAGATACAGAGGTAGGTTTAGTCTATAGAGAGAGAGACGGATACAGAGGTAGGTTTAGTCTATAGAGAGAGAGACAGATACAGAGAGGTAGGTTTAGTCTATAGAGAGAGACAGATACAGAGGTAGGTTTAGTCTATAGAGAGAGAGACCGATACAGAGAAGTAGGTTTAGTCTATAGAGAGAGACAGATACAGAGAGGTAGGTTTAGTCTATAGAGAGAGACAAATACAGAGAGGTAGGTTTAGTCTATAGAGAGAGAGACAGATACAGAGGTAGGTTTAGTCTATAGAGAGAGACAGATACAGAGAGGTAGGTTTAGTCTATAGAGAGAGAGACGGATACAGAGGTAGGTTTAGTCTATAGAGAGAGAGACAGAGAGGTAGGTTTAGTCTATAGAGAGAGAGACAGATACAGAGGTAGGTTTAGTCTATAGAGAGAGACAGATACAGAGAGGTAGGTTTAGTCTATAGAGAGAGAGACGGATACAGAGGTAGGTTTAGTCTATAGAGAGAGAGACAGATACAGAGGTAGGTTTAGTCTATAGAGAGAGACAGATGCAGAGAGGTAGGTTTAGTCTATAGAGAGAGAGACAGATACAGAGGTAGGTTTAGTCTATAGAGAGAGAGACAGATACAGAGAGGTAGGTTTAGTCTATAGAGAGAGACAGATACAGAGAGGTAGGTTTAGTCTATAGAGAGAGACAGATACAGAGAGGTAGGTTTAGTCTATAGAGAGAGAGAGACAGATACAGAGAGGTAGGTTTAGTCTATAGAGAGAGAGACAGATACAGAGGTAGGTTTAGTCTATAGAGAGAGAGACGGATACAGAGGTAGGTTTAGTCTATAGAGAGAGACAGATACAGAGAGGTAGGTTTAGTCTATAGAGAGAGACAATACAGAGGTAGGTTTAGTCTATAGAGAGAGACAGATACAGAGAGGTAGGTTTAGTCTATAGAGAGAGACAGATACAGAGAGGTAGGTTTAGTCTATAGAGAGAGAGACAGATACAGAGGTAGGTTTAGTCTATAGAGAGAGAGACAGATACAGAGGTAGGTTTAGTCTATAGAGAGAGAGACAGATACAGAGGTAGGTTTAGTCTATAGAGAGAGACAGATACAGAGGTAGGTTTAGTCTATAGAGAGAGACAGATACAGAGAGGTAGGTTTAGTCTATAGAGAGAGAGACAGATACAGAGGTAGGTTTAGTCTATAGAGAGAGACAGATACAGAGGTAGGTTTAGTCTATAGAGAGAGAGACAGATACAGAGGTAGGTTTAGTCTATAGAGAGAGACAGATACAGAGAGGTAGGTTTAGTCTATAGAGAGAGAGACAGATACAGAGGTAGGTTTAGTCTATAGAGAGAGAGACAGATACAGAGAGGTAGGTTTAGTCTATAGAGAGAGAGACGGATACAGAGGTAGGTTTAGTCTATAGAGAGAGAGACAGAGAGGTAGGTTTAGTCTATAGAGAGAGACAGATACAGAGGTAGGTTTAGTCTATAGAGAGAGACAGATACAGAGGTAGGTTTAGTCTATAGAGAGAGAGACGGATACAGAGGTAGGTTTAGTCTATAGAGAGAGAGACAGATACAGAGGTAGGTTTAGTCTATAGAGAGAGACAGACGAGGTAGGTTTAGTCTATAGAGAGAGACAGATACAGAGGTAGGTTTAGTCTATAGAGAGAGACAGATACAGAGGTAGGTTTAGTCTATAGAGAGAGAGACAGATACAGAGAGGTAGGTTTAGTCTATAGAGAGAGACAGATACAGAGAGGTAGGTTTAGTCTATAGAGAGAGACAGATACAGAGGTAGGTTTAGTCTATAGAGAGAGAGACAGATACAGAGGTAGGTTTAGTCTATAGAGAGAGACAGATACAGAGAGGTAGGTTTAGTCTATAGAGAGAGACAGATACAGAGGTAGGTTTAGTCTATAGAGAGAGACAGATACAGAGGTAGGTTTAGTCTATAGAGAGAGAGACGGATACAGAGGTAGGTTTAGTCTATAGAGAGAGAGACAGATACAGAGAGGTAGGTTTAGTCTATAGAGAGAGAGACAGATACAGAGGTAGGTTTAGTCTATAGAGAGAGAGACGGATACAGAGGTAGGTTTAGTCTATAGAGAGAGACAGATACAGAGAGGTAGGTTTAGTCTATAGAGAGAGAGACAGATACAGAGAGGTAGGTTTAGTCTATAGAGAGAGACAGATACAGAGGTAGGTTTAGTCTATAGAGAGAGACAGATACAGAGGTAGGTTTAGTCTATAGAGAGAGACAGATACAGAGAGGTAGGTTTAGTCTATAGAGAGAGACAGATACAGAGGTAGGTTTAGTCTATAGAGAGAGAGACAGATACAGAGGTAGGTTTAGTCTATAGAGAGAGAGACAGATACAGAGGTAGGTTTAGTCTATAGAGAGAGAGACAGATACAGAGGTAGGTTTAGTCTATAGAGAGAGACAGATACAGAGAGGTAGGTTTAGTCTATAGAGAGAGACAGATA
>NC_138308.1:95836160-95846160 GCF_965601325.2 Salmo salar | reverse complement strand
CTATCCACATGGGATTCAACACCACAGACTATCCACATGGGATTCAACACCACAGACTATCCACATGGGATTCAACACCACAGACTAGCCACATGGGATTCAACACCACAGACTAGCCACATGGGATTCAACACCACAGACTAGCCACATGGGATTCAACACCACAGACTAGCCACATGGGATTCAACACCACAGACTATCCACATGGGATTCAACACCACAGACTAGCCACATGGGATTCAACACCACAGACTAGCCACATGGGATTCAACACCACAGACTAGCCACATGGGATTCAACACCACAGACTAGCCACATGGGATTCAACACCACAGACTATCCACATGGGATTCAACACCACAGACTATCCACATGGGATTCAACACCACAGACTATCCACATGGGATTCAACACCACAGACTAGCCACATGGGATTCAACACCACAGACTAGCCACATGGGATTCAACACCACAGACTAGCCACATGGGATTCAACACCACAGACTAGCCACATGGGATTCAACACCACAGACTAGCCACATGGGATTCAACACCACAGACTAGCCACATGGGATTCAACACCACAGACTAGCCACATGGGATTCAACACCACAGACTAGCCACATGGGATTCAACACCACAGACTAGCCACATGGGATTCAACACCACAGACTAGCCACATGGGATTCAACACCACAGACTAGCCACATGGGATTCAACACCACAGACTATCCACATGGGATTCAACACCACAGACTAGCCACATGGGATTCAACACCACAGACTAGCCACATGGGATTCAACACCACAGACTAGCCACATGGGATTCAACACCACAGACTAGCCACATGGGATTCAACACCACAGACTATCCACATGGGATTCAACACCACAGACTATCCACATGGGATTCAACACCACAGACTAGCCACATGGGATTCAACACCACAGACTATCCACATGGGATTCAACACCACAGACTATCAACTTGGGATTCAACACCACAGACTTGCCACATGGGATTCAACACCACAGACTAGCCACATGGGATTCAACACCACAGACTATCCACATGGGATTCAACACCACAGACTAGCCACATGGGATTCAACACCACAGACTAGCCACATGGGATTCAACACCACAGACTAGCCACATGGGATTCAACACCACAGACTATCCACATGGGATTCAACACCACAGACTATCCACATGGGATTCAACACCACAGACTATCCACATGGGATTCAACACCACAGACTATCCACATGGGATTCAACACCACAGACTATCCACATGGGATTCAACACCACAGACTATCCACATGGGATTCAACACCACAGACTAGCCACATGGGATTCAACACCACAGACTAGCCACATGGGATTCAACACCACAGACTAGCCACATGGGATTCAACACCACAGACTATCCACATGGGATTCAACACCACAGACTATCCACATGGGATTCAACACCACAGACTAGCCACATGGGATTCAACACCACAGACTAGCCACATGGGATTCAACACCACAGACTAGCCACATGGGATTCAACACCACAGACTAGCCACATGGGATTCAACACAACAGACTAGCCACATGGGATTCAACACCACAGACTATCCACATGGGATTCAACACCACAGACTATCCACATGGGATTCAACACCACAGACTAGCCACATGGGATTCAACACCACAGACTAGCCACATGGGATTCAACACCACAGACTAGCCACATGGGATTCAACACCACAGACTAGCCACATGGGATTCAACACCACAGACTATCCACATGGGATTCAACACCACAGACTATCCACATGGGATTCAACACCACAGACTATCCACATGGGATTCGACACCACAGACTAGCCACATGGGATTCGACACCACAGACTAGCCACATGGGATTCGACACCACAGACTATCCACATGGGATTCAACACCACAGACTAGCCACATGGGATTCAACACCACAGACTAGCCACATGGGATTCAACACCACGGACTAGCCACATGGGATTCGACACCACAGACTAGCCACATGGGATTCGACACCACAGACTATCCACATGGGATTCGACACCACAGACTAGCCACATGGGATTCGACACCACAGACTAGCCACATGGGATTCGACACCACAGACTAGCCACATGGGATTCGACACCACAGACTAGCCACATGGGATTCGACACCACAGACTATCCACATGGGATTCGACACCACAGACTATCCACATGGGATTCGACACCACAGACTATCCACATGGGATTCGACACCACAGACTATCCACATGGGATTCGACACCACAGACTAGCCACATGGGATTCGACACCACAGACTAGCCACATGGGATTCGACACCACAGACTATCCACATGGGATTCGACACCACAGACTAGCCACATGGGATTCAACACCACAGACTATCCACATGGGATTCAACACCACAGACTATCCACATGGGATTCAACACCACAGACTATCCACATGGGATTCAACACCACAGACTATCCACATGGGATTCGACACCACAGACTATCCACATGGGATTCGACACCACAGACTAGCCACATGGGATTCGACACCACAGACTATCCACATGGGATTCAACACCACAGACTAGCCACATGGGATTCAACACCACAGACTAGCCACATGGGATTCAACACCACAGACTAGCCACATGGGATTCAACACCACAGACTAGCCACATGGGATTCAACACCACAGACTATCCACATGGGATTCGACACCACAGACTATCCACATGGGATTCGACACCACAGACTAGCCACATGGGATTCGACACCACAGACTAGCCACATGGGATTCGACACCACAGACTAGCCACATGGGATTCGACACCACAGACTAGCCACATGGGATTCGACACCACAGACTATCCACATGGGATTCGACACCACAGACTATCCACATGGGATTCGACACCACAGACTATCCACATGGGATTCGACACCACAGACTATCCACATGGGATTCGACACCACAGACTAGCCACATGGGATTCGACACCACAGACTATCCACATGGGATTCGACACCACAGACTATCCACATGGGATTCGACACCACAGACTAGCCACATGGGATTCGACACCACAGACTATCCACATGGGATTCGACACCACAGACTATCCACATGGGATTCGACACCACAGACTAGCCACATGGGATTCGACACCACAGACTAGCCACATGGGATTCGACACCACAGACTATCCACATGGGATTCGACACCACAGACTATCCACATGGGATTCAACACCACAGACTAGCCACATGGGATTCAACACCACAGACTAGCCACATGGGATTCAACACCACAGACTAGCCACATGGGATTCAACACCACAGACTAGCCACATGGGATTCAACACCACAGACTAGCCACATGGGATTCAACACCACAGACTAGCCACATGGGATTCAACACCACAGACTAGCCACATGGGATTCAACACCACAGACTAGCCACATGGGATTCAACACCACAGACTATCCACATGGGATTCAACACCACAGACTATCCACATGGGATTCAACACCACAGACTATCCACATGGGATTCAACACCACAGACTAGCCACATGGGATTCAACACCACAGACTATCCACATGGGATTCAACACCACAGACTAGCCACATGGGATTCAACACCACAGACTATCCACATGGGATTCAACACCACAGACTATCCACATGGGATTCAACACCACAGACTAGCCACATGGGATTCAACACCACAGACTAGCCACATGGGATTCAACACCACAGACTAGCCACATGGGATTCAACACCACAGACTATCCACATGGGATTCAACACCACAGACTAGCCACATGGGATTCAACACCACAGACTATCCACATGGGATTCAACACCACAGACTATCCACATGGGATTCAACACCACAGACTATCCACATGGGATTCAACACCACAGACTATCCACATGGGATTCAACACCACAGACTATCCACATGGGATTCAACACCACAGACTATCCACATGGGATTCAACACCACAGACTATCCACATGGGATTCAACACCACAGACTAGCCACATGGGATTCAACACCACAGACTAGCCACATGGGATTCAACACCACAGACTATCCACATGGGATTCAACACCACAGACTATCCACATGGGATTCAACACCACAGACTATCCACATGGGATTCAACACCACAGACTAGCCACATGGGATTCAACACCACAGACTAGCCACATGGGATTCAACACCACAGACTAGCCACATGGGATTCAACACCACAGACTAGCCACATGGGATTCAACACAACAGACTAGCCACATGGGATTCAACACAACAGACTATCCACATGGGATTCAACACCACAGACTATCCACATGGGATTCAACACCACAGACTAGCCACATGGGATTCAACACCACAGACTAGCCACATGGGATTCAACACCACAGACTAGCCACATGGGATTCAACACCACAGACTAGCCACATGGGATTCAACACCACAGACTATCCACATGGGATTCAACACCACAGACTATCCACATGGGATTCGACACCACAGACTATCCACATGGGATTCGACACCACAGACTAGCCACATGGGATTCGACACCACAGACTAGCCACATGGGATTCGACACCACAGACTATCCACATGGGATTCAACACCACAGACTAGCCACATGGGATTCAACACCACAGACTAGCCACATGGGATTCAACACCACAGACTAGCCACATGGGATTCGACACCACAGACTAGCCACATGGGATTCGACACCACAGACTAGCCACATGGGATTCGACACCACAGACTAGCCACATGGGATTCGACACCACAGACTAGCCACATGGGATTCGACACCACAGACTAGCCACATGGGATTCGACACCACAGACTAGCCACATGGGATTCGACACCACAGACTATCCACATGGGATTCGACACCACAGACTATCCACATGGGATTCGACACCACAGACTATCCACATGGGATTCGACACCACAGACTAGCCACATGGGATTCGACACCACAGACTAGCCACATGGGATTCGACACCACAGACTATCCACATGGGATTCGACACCACAGACTAGCCACATGGGATTCGACACCACAGACTAGCCACATGGGATTCGACACCACAGACTATCCACATGGGATTCGACACCACAGACTATCCACATGGGATTCGACACCACAGACTAGCCACATGGGATTCGACACCACAGACTAGCCACATGGGATTCGACACCACAGACTATCCACATGGGATTCGACACCACAGACTAGCCACATGGGATTCGACACCACAGACTAGCCACATGGGATTCGACACCACAGACTATCCACATGGGATTCGACACCACAGACTATCCACATGGGATTCGACACCACAGACTAGCCACATGGGATTCGACACCACAGACTATCCACATGGGATTCGACACCACAGACTAGCCACATGGGATTCAACACCACAGACTATCCACATGGGATTCAACACCACAGACTAGCCACATGGGATTCAACACCACAGACTAGCCACATGGGATTCAACACCACAGACTAGCCACATGGGATTCAACACCACAGACTATCCACATGGGATTCAACACCACAGACTATCCACATGGGATTCAACACCACAGACTAGCCACATGGGATTCAACACCACAGACTAGCCACATGGGATTCAACACCACAGACTAGCCACATGGGATTCAACACCACAGACTAGCCACATGGGATTCAACACCACAGACTATCCACATGGGATTCAACACCACAGACTATCCACATGGGATTCAACACCACAGACTAGCCACATGGGATTCAACACCACAGACTATCCACATGGGATTCAACACCACAGACTAGCCACATGGGATTCAACACCACAGACTATCCACATGGGATTCAACACCACAGACTATCCACATGGGATTCAACACCACAGACTATCCACATGGGATTCAACACCACAGACTAGCCACATGGGATTCAACACCACAGACTAGCCACATGGGATTCAACACCACAGACTAGCCACATGGGATTCAACACCACAGACTATCCACATGGGATTCAACACCACAGACTATCCACATGGGATTCAACACCACAGACTATCCACATGGGATTCAACACCACAGACTAGCCACATGGGATTCAACACCACAGACTAGCCACATGGGATTCAACACCACAGACTAGCCACATGGGATTCAACACCACAGACTATGCCACATGGGATTCAACACCACAGACTATCCACATGGGATTCAACACCACAGACTAGCCACATGGGATTCAACACCACAGACTAGCCACATGGGATTCAACACCACAGACTAGCCACATGGGATTCAACACCACAGACTAGCCACATGGGATTCAACACCACAGACTAGCCACATGGGATTCAACACCACAGACTAGCCACATGGGATTCAACACCACAGACTAGCCACATGGGATTCAACACCACAGACTAGCCACATGGGATTCAACACCACAGACTAGCCACATGGGATTCAACACCACAGACTAGCCACATGGGATTCAACACCACAGACTAGCCACATGGGATTCAACACCACAGACTATCCACATGGGATTCAACACCACAGACTATCCACATGGGATTCAACACCACAGACTAGCCACATGGGATTCAACACCACAGACTATCCACATGGGATTCAACACCACAGACTATCCACATGGGATTCAACACCACAGACTAGCCACATGGGATTCAACACCACAGACTAGCCACATGGGATTCAACACCACAGACTATCCACATGGGATTCAACACCACAGACTAGCCACATGGGATTCAACACCACAGACTAGCCACATGGGATTCAACACCACAGACTATCCACATGGGATTCAACACCACAGACTATCCACATGGGATTCAACACCACAGACTAGCCACATGGGATTCAACACCACAGACTAGCCACATGGGATTCAACACCACAGACTAGCCACATGGGATTCAACACCACAGACTAGCCACATGGGATTCAACACCACAGACTATCCACATGGGATTCAACACCACAGACTATCCACATGGGATTCAACACCACAGACTATCCACATGGGATTCAACACCACAGACTAGCCACATGGGATTCAACACCACAGACTAGCCACATGGGATTCAACACCACAGACTAGCCACATGGGATTCAACACCACAGACTAGCCACATGGGATTCAACACCACAGACTAGCCACATGGGATTCAACACCACAGACTATCCACATGGGATTCAACACCACAGACTATCCACATGGGATTCAACACCACAGACTAGCCACATGGGATTCAACACCACAGACTAGCCACATGGGATTCAACACCACAGACTAGCCACATGGGATTCAACACCACAGACTAGCCACATGGGATTCAACACCACAGACTATCCACATGGGATTCAACACCACAGACTATCCACATGGGATTCAACACCACAGACTATCCACATGGGATTCGACACCACAGACTAGCCACATGGGATTCGACACCACAGACTATCCACATGCGATTCGACACCACAGACTAGCCACATGGGATTCGACACCACAGACTATCCACATGGGATTCAACACCACAGACTAGCCACATGGGATTCAACACCACAGACTAGCCACATGGGATTCAACACCACAGACTATCCACATGGGATTCAACACCACAGACTAGCCACATGGGATTCAACACCACAGACTAGCCACATGGGATTCAACACCACAGACTAGCCACATGGGATTCAACACCACAGACTAGCCACATGGGATTCAACACCACAGACTAGCCACATGGGATTCAACACCACAGACTAGTCACATGGGATTCAACACCACAGACTATCCACATGGGATTCAACACCACAGACTATCCACATGGGATTCAACACCACAGACTATCCACATGGGATTCGACACCACAGACTAGCCACATGGGATTCGACACCACAGACTATCCACATGGGATTCGACACCACAGACTAGCCACATGGGATTCGACACCACAGACTATCCACATGGGATTCAACACCACAGACTAGCCACATGGGATTCAACACCACAGACTAGCCACATGGGATTCAACACCACAGACTAGCCACATGGGATTCAACACCACGGACTAGCCACATGGGATTCAACACCACAGACTAGCCACATGGGATTCAACACCACAGACTATCCACATGGGATTCAACACCACAGACTAGCCACATGGGATTCGACACCACAGACTAGCCACATGGGATTCAACACCACGGACTAGCCACATGGGATTCAACACCACAGACTAGCCACATGGGATTCGACACCACAGACTAGCCACATGGGATTCGACACCACAGACTAGCCACATGGGATTCGACACCACAGACTATCCACATGGGATTCGACACCACAGACTAGCCACATGGGATTCGACACCACAGACTATCCACATGGGATTCGACACCACAGACTATCCACATGGGATTCGACACCACAGACTATCCACATGGGATTCGACACCACAGACTATCCACATGGGATTCGACACCACAGACTATCCACATGGGATTCGACACCACAGACTATCCACATGGGATTCGACACCACAGACTAGCCACATGGGATTCGACACCACAGACTAGCCACATGGGATTCGACACCACAGACTATCCACATGGGATTCGACACCACAGACTAGCCACATGGGATTCGACACCACAGACTAGCCACATGGGATTCGACACCACAGACTATCCACATGGGATTCGACACCACAGACTATCCACATGGGATTCGACACCACAGACTAGCCACATGGGATTCGACACCACAGACTATCCACATGGGATTCGACACCACAGACTAGCCACATGGGATTCAACACCACAGACTAGCCACATGGGATTCAACACCACAGACTAGCCACATGGGATTCAACACCACAGACTATCCACATGGGATTCAACACCACAGACTAGCCACATGGGATTCAACACCACAGACTAGCCACATGGGATTCAACACCACAGACTAGCCACATGGGATTCAACACCACAGACTATCCACATGGATTTCAACACCACAGACTATCCACATGGGATTCAACACCACAGACTAGCCACATGGGATTCAACACCACAGACCAGCCACATGGGATTCAACACCACAGACTATCCACATGGGATTCAACACCACAGACTATCCACATGGGATTCAACACCACAGACTATCCACATGGGATTCAACACCACAGACTAGCCACATGGGATTCAACACCACAGACTAGCCACATGGGATTCAACACCACAGACTAGCCACATGGGATTCAACACCACAGACTATCCACATGGGATTCAACACCACAGACTAGCTAAAAGGGATTCAACACCACAGACTAGCCACATGGGATTCAACACCACAGACTAGCCACATGGGATTCAACACCACAGACTAGCCACATGGGATTCAACACCACAGACTAGCCACATGGGATTCAACACCACAGACTATCCACATGGGATTCAACACCACAGACTATCCACATGGGATTCAACACCACAGACTATCCACATGGGATTCAACACCACAGACTATCCACATGGGATTCAACACCACAGACTATCCACATGGGATTCAACACCACAGACTATCCACATGGGATTCAACACCACAGACTATCCACATGGGATTCAACACCACAGACTATCCACATGGGATTCAACACCACAGACTATCCACATGGGATTCAACACCACAGACTATCCACATGGGATTCAACACCACAGACTATCCACATGGGATTCAACACCACAGACTAGCCACATGGGATTCAACACCACAGACTAGCCACATGGGATTCAACACCACAGACTAGCCACATGGGATTCAACACCACAGACTAGCCACATGGGATTCAACACCACAGACTA
>NC_138308.1:95821160-95828660 GCF_965601325.2 Salmo salar | reverse complement strand
CATTTCACTATAATACCAGCATTTCACTATACTACCAGTATTTCACTAAATACCAGTATTTCACTATAATACCAGTATTTCACTATACTGCCAGTATTTCACTAAACTACCAGTATTTCACTAAAATACCAGTATTTCACTATAATACCAGTATTTCACTACACTATTTCACTATATTACCAGCATTTCACTATACTACCAGTATTTCACTATAATACCAGTATTTCACTACACTACCAGTATTTCAATATAATACCAGTATTTCACTATAAAACCAGTATTTCACTATACTACCAGTATTTCACTAAACTACCAGTATTTCACTATACTACCAGTATTTCACTATACTACCAGTATTTCACTACACTACCAGTATTTCACTAAACTAACAGTATTTCACTACACTACCAGTATTTCACTATAATACCAGTATTTCACTAGAATACCAGCATTTCACTACACTACCAGTATTTCACTAAATACCAGTATTTCACTAAAATACCAGTATTTCACTATAATACCAGTATTTCACTACACTATTTCACTATACTACCAGCATTTCACTATACTACCAGTATTTCACTATAATACCAGTATTTCACTACACTACCAGTATTTCACTATAATACCAGTATTTCACTATAATACCAGTATTTCACTAAACTACCAGTATTTCACTATAATACCAGTATTTCACTAAACTACCAGTATTTCACTATAATACCAGTATTTCACTATAATACCAGTATTTCACTAAACTACCAGTATTTCACTATACTACCAGTATTTCACTACACTATTTTACTATACTACCAGTATTTCACTAAATACCAGTATTTCACTATAATACCAGTATTTCACTATACTGCCAGTATTTCACTAAACTACCAGTATTTCACTAAACTACCAGCATTTCACTATAATACCAGTATTTCACTACACTATTTCACTATACTACCAGTATTTCACTATAATACCAGTATTTCACTATACTGCCAGTATTTCACTAAACTACCAGTATTTCACTAAACTACCAGTATTTCACTAAAATACCAGTATTTCACTATAATACCAGTATTTCACTACACTATTTCACTATACTACCAGTATTTCACTATAATACCAGTACTTCATTATAATACCAGTATTTCATAAACTACCAGTATTTCACTAAAATACCAGTATTTCACTACACTATTTCACTATACTACCAGTATTTCACTAAACTACCAGTATTTCACTACACTACCAGTATTTCACTATAATACCAGTATTTCACTATAATACCAGTATTTCACTAAACTACCAGTATTTCACTAAACTACCAGTATTCACTATAATACCAGTATTTCACTATTATACCAGTATTTCACTAAACTACCAGTATTTCACTATAATACCAGTATTTCACTATACTACCAGTATTTCACTATACTACCAGTATTTCACTATAATACCAGTATTTCACTAAATACCAGTATTTCACTATAATACCAGTATTTCACTACACTATTTCACTATACTACCAGTATTTCACTATAATACCAGTATTTCACTATACTATTTCACTATACTACCAGTATTTCACTAAATACCAGTATTTCACTATAATACCAGTATTTCACTATACTATTTCACTATACTACCAGTATTTCACTACACTATTTCACGATACTACCTGTATTTCACTATAATACCAGTATTTCACTAAACTACCAGTATTTCACAACACTACCAGTATTTCACTAAACTACCTGTATTTCACTATAATACCAGTATTTCACTCTACTACCAGTATTTCACTATCCTACCAGTATTTCACTAAAATACCAGTATTTCACTATAATACCATTATTTCACTACACTATTTCACTATACTACCAGTATTTCACTATAATACCAGTACTTCATTATAATACCAGTATTTCATAAACTACCAGTATTTCACTAAAATACCAGTATTTCACTACACTATTTCACTATACTACCAGTATTTCACTAAACTACCAGTATTTCACTACACTACCAGTATTTCACTATAATACCAGTATTTCACTATAATACCAGTATTTCACTAAACTACCAGTATTTCACTAAACTACCAGTATTCACTATAATACCAGTATTTCACTATTATACCAGTATTTCACTAAACTACCAGTATTTCACTATAATACCAGTATTTCACTATACTACCAGTATTTCACTATACTACCAGTATTTCACTATAATACCAGTATTTCACTAAATACCAGTATTTCACTATAATACCAGTATTTCACTACACTATTTCACTATACTACCAGTATTTCACTATAATACCAGTATTTCACTATACTATTTCACTATACTACCAGTATTTCACTAAATACCAGTATTTCACTATAATACCAGTATTTCACTATACTATTTCACTATACTACCAGTATTTCACTACACTATTTCACGATACTACCTGTATTTCACTATAATACCAGTATTTCACTAAACTACCAGTATTTCACAACACTACCAGTATTTCACTAAACTACCTGTATTTCACTATAATACCAGTATTTCACTCTACTACCAGTATTTCACTATACTACCAGTATTTCACTCTACTACCAGTATTTCTCTATAATACCAGTATTTCACTCTACTACCAGTATTTCACTAACTACCAGTATTTCACTAAACTACCAGTATTTCACTATAATACCAGTATTTCACTATTCTACCAGTATTTCACTATAATACCAGTATTTCACACACCAGAAACAATATCTGCTAAACACGTGTATGTGACCAATACATTTTGATTTGATTTGAGTGTTTTGACTGGATAAAAAACATTATTTCTCCCCTACTTCTAAAACCAAAGTTACGCCCCTGTCCCTACCTATATGTACATTGTTACCTCAATTTCCTGGTACCCCTGCACGGTCCCTCGGTACTGTTACTTCCTGTATATAGCCATGTTATTATCTGGTACCCCTGCACATTGCCTCAGTACTGCTACTTCCTGTATATAGCCATGTTATTATCTGGTACCCCTGCACATTGCCTCAGTACTGCTACTTCCTGTATATAGCCATGTTATTATCTGGTACCCCAGCACATTGCCTCAGTACTGCTACTTCCTGTATATAGCCATGTCATTATCTGGTACCCCAGCACATTGCCTCAGTACTGCTACTTCCTGTATATAGCCATGTCATTATCTGGTACCCCAGCACATTGCCTCAGTACTGCTACTTCCTGTATATAGCCATGTCATTATCTGGTACCCCAGCACATTGCCTCAGTACTGCTACATCCTGTATATAGCCATGTTATTATCTGGTGTCAATGCACATCGACTCGGTACTGTTACTTCCTGTATATATTCACTGTGTATTTATTTGTACCTTCAACTTTGTTGCAAAAGGACCCTTATAGTAAGTCACCGTTTCACCGCTACTCTACAACAAAAGGACCCTTATAGTAAGTCACCGTTTCACCGCTACTCTACAACAAAAGGACCCTTATAGTAAGTCACCGTTTCACCGCTACTCTACAACAAAAGGACCCTTATAGTAAGTCACCGTTTCACCGCTACTCTACAACAAAAGGACCCAATAGTAAGTCACCGTTTCACCGCTACTCTACAACAAAAGGACCCTTATAGTAAGTCACCGTTTCACCGCTACTCTACAACAAAAGGACCCAATAGTAAGTCACCGTTTCACCGCTACTCTACAACAAAAGGACCCTTATAGTAAGTCACCGTTTCACCGCTACTCTACAACAAAAGGACCCTTATAGTAAGTCACCGTTTCACCGCTACTCTACAACAAAAGGACCCAATAGTAAGTCACCGTTTCACCGCTACTCTACAACAAAAGGACCCTTATAGTAAGTCACCGTTTCACCGCTACTCTACAACAAAAGGACCCTTATAGTAAGTCACCGTTTCACCGCTACTCTACAACAAAAGGACCCTTATAGTAAGTCACCGTTTCACCGCTACTCTACAACAAAAGGACCCTTATAGTAAGTCACCGTTTCACCGCTACTCTACAACAAAAGGACCCTTATAGTAAGTCACCGTTTCACCGCTACTCTACAACAAAAGGACCCTTATAGTAAGTCACCGTTTCACCGCTACTCTACAACAAAAGGACCCTTATAGTAAGTCACCGTTTCACCGCTACTCTACAACATTTGTTATTTTACGAAGCATGTGACATAACATTTGATTTCATTTTTAAATGTCAAATGTAAATGAATCCGGATCCAAATGTTGTTGTTTTTTTCTTCCCAGAGGTCATTGTCCTCATGAATGTCTGATCTAATGATCTGAACATAGAACGCAGTTCAGTAAAAGTTATGGCCTCTATTTGAGTTCACATTAGGACAGACCACCCAGCTTCAGAACAGAGAGACATTCCCAAAGGACCCTAAGTCCATCTCTTTTTACGTTGTTACTCTCTTTTCTCACGTCCCAAGTCGACAAGTGCGGTGATCTCTTGCCAAGTTACATTGTTTGGAAAATAACACAGAATGGATTCATGATATGGTACGACTGAAAACAGTTTAATTGTGTGTGTCTTTCACATGCATTCTCAGAAGATGACACATTAAGAGAACACTTTTTCCCACCCATGAAGGGAGGGAGGGGAGGGAGGGAGGGAGGGAGGGAGGGAGGGGAGGGAGGGAGGGAGGGACAGGGAGAATAGAGAGCGATAGCACCAGAATTTTTAGAATTTAGAACCGTCTAGACTCAGACTCTCTTCCTCTTTACTGCTGCTACAACTCAAATAAAACTTTATTGATCATACCCAGACACCCAAAGGTAAAATTCAAAAACTTTATTGAGCATACCCAGACACCCACAGGTAAAATTCAAACACTTTATTGAGCATACCCAGACACCCACATGTATTTGGGGAGTGAGTGCAGAGCTAGGAGAAGACCAAACTCTCTGGCTATTTTAATCAAGTCAGGAGGGCTCTGTCCACAGTGGTTAGGGTCCTGGGCTGACTGGGATTACTGGGCTGACTGGGCTGACTGGGCTGACTGGGATTACTGGGCTGACTGGGCTGACTGGGATTACTGGGCTGACTGGGCTGACTGGGCTGACTGGGCTGACTGGGCTGACTGGGATTACTGGGCTGACTGGGATTACTGGGCTGACTGGGCTGACTGGGATTACTGGGCTGACTGGGCTGACTGGGATTACTGGGCTGACTGGGCTGACTGGGCTGACTGGGCTGACTGGGATGACTGGGATTACTGGGCTGACTGGGCTGACTGGGATTACTGGGCTGACTGGGCTGACTGGGATTACTGGGCTGACTGGGATTACTGGGATTACTGGGCTGACTGGGATTACTGGGCTGACTGGGCTGACTGGGATTACTGGGATTACTGGGCTGACTGGGATTACTGGGATTACTGGGCTGACTGGGATTACTGGGCTGACTGGGATTACTGGGCTGACTGGGCTGACTGGGCTGACTGGGATGACTGGGATGACTGGGATTACTGGGCTGACTGGGATTACTGGGCTGACTGGGCTGACTGGGATTACTGGGCTGACTGGGCTGACTGGGATTACTGGGCTGACTGGGCTGACTGGGCTGACTGGGATTACTGGGCTGACTGGGCTGACTGGGCTGACTGGGCTGACTGGGCTGACTGGGATTACTGGGCTGACTGGGCTGACTGGGCTGACTGGGCTGACTGGGCTGACTGGGATTACTGGGCTGACTGGGCTGACTGGGATTACTGGGCTGACTGGGCTGACTGGGCTGACTGGGATTACTGGGATTACTGGGCTGACTGGGATTACTGGGCTGACTGGGCTGACTGGGCTGACTGGGCTGACTGGGCTGACTGGGATTACTGGGCTGACTGGGATTACTGGGCTGACTGGGATTACTGGGCTGACTGGGATTACTGGGCTGACTGGGCTGACTGGGCTGACTGGGATTACTGGGCTGACTGGGATTACTGGGCTGACTGGGCTGACTGGGATTACTGGGCTGACTGGGCTGACTGGGATTACTGGGCTGACTGGGCTGACTGGGCTGACTGGGATTACTGGGCTGACTGGGCTGACTGGGCTGACTGGGCTGACTGGGATTACTGGGCTGACTGGGCTGACTGGGCTGACTGGGCTGACTGGGATTACTGGGCTGACTGGGCTGACTGGGCTGACTGGGCTGACTGGGCTGACTGGGCTGACTGGGCTGACTGGGATTACTGGGCTGACTGGGCTGACTGGGCTGACTGGGCTGACTGGGATTACTGGGCTGACTGGGCTGACTGGGCTGACTGGGCTGACTGGGATTACTGGGCTGACTGGGCTGACTGGGCTGACTGGGCTGACTGGGATTACTGGGCTGACTGGGATTACTGGGCTGACTGGGCTGACTGGGCTGACTGGGATTACTGGGCTGACTGGGCTGACTGGGATTACTGGGCTGACTGGGCTGACTGGGCTGACTGGGCTGACTGGGCTGACTGGGATTACTGGGCTGACTGGGCTGACTGGGATTACTGGGCTGACTGGGCTGACTGGGCTGACTGGGCTGACTGGGATTACTGGGCTGACTGGGCTGACTGGGATTACTGGGCTGACTGGGCTGACTGGGCTGACTGGGCTGACTGGGCTGACTGGGCTGACTGGGATTACTGGGCTGACTGGGCTGACTGGGATTACTGGGCTGACTGGGCTGACTGGGCTGACTGGGCTGACTGGGCTGACTGGGATTACTGGGCTGACTGGGATTACTGGGCTGACTGGGCTGACTGGGCTGACTGGGATTACTGGGCTGACAGGGCTGACTGGGCTGACTGGGCTGACTGGGATTACTGGGCTGACTGGGCTGACTGGGATTACTGGGCTGACTGGGCTGACTGGGCTGACTGGGCTGACTGGGATTACTGGGCTGACTGGGCTGACTGGGCTGACTGGGCTGACTGGGATTACTGGGCTGACTGGGATTACTGGGCTGACTGGGCTGACTGGGCTGACTGGGATTACTGGGCTGACAGGGCTGACTGGGCTGACTGGGCTGACTGGGATTACTGGGCTGACTGGGCTGACTGGGATTACTGGGCTGACTGGGCTGACTGGGCTGACTGGGCTGACTGGGCTGACTGGGATTACTGGGCTGACTGGGCTGACTGGGCTGACTGGGCTGACTGGGATTACTGGGCTGACTGGGCTGACTGGGCTGACTGGGCTGACTGGGCTGACTGGGATTACTGGGCTGACTGGGATTACTGGGCTGACTGGGATTACTGGGCTGACTGGGCTGACTGGGATTACTGGGCTGACTGGGCTGACTGGGCTGACTGGGATTACTGGGATTACTGGGCTGACTGGGCTGACTGGGATTACTGGGCTGACTGGGCTGACTGGGCTGACTGGGCTGACTGGGATTACTGGGCTGACTGGGATTACTGGGATTACTGGGCTGACTGGGCTGACTGGGCTGACTGGGATTACTGGGCTGACTGGGATTACTG
>NC_138308.1:95761160-95813660 GCF_965601325.2 Salmo salar | reverse complement strand
AGAGAGAGAGAGAGAGAGAGAGACATAGAGAGAGAGAGAGAGAGAGAGAGAGAGAGAGATAGAGAGACATAGAGAGAGAGAGAGAGAGAGAGAGAGAGAGAGAGACAGAGGGGGGGGGGGGGCTTTTGGCACGAGCTCATCAGCCATCACCAGCACGTGAGTCAGTGAAACTGGAAAGCATGTTTAGGACAATAACTTCCTCCTCATAGTGTAGCCTACAATATGTCTTCAAACACCCATGGCATAGGCTATTGATGGATTCAAGATAAGGTCATTTTCACTGATTTTCATTGACCTCAGATTATCAGTTTGAAAGTGTCAAAAGTAGCCTTGTAATTTCGATCATTCGTTGCTGTATTAAATAAGATTCTGCCAAAAGCATCCAGTCATGTAAAATGACATAGAATGACATGACATCTGTATTGCTTCCTGTTTGGGGTTTTAGGTTTCTGTACAAGCACTTTGTGACATCTGTATTGCTTCCTGTTTGGGGTTTTAGGTTTCTGTACAAGCACTTTGTGACATCTGTATTGCTTCCTGTTTGGGGTTTTAGGTTTCTCTATAAGCACTTTGTGACATCTGCTGATGTAAAAAAAAAGGGCTATTATAAAATACATTTCATTGAATTTGTTTGGTTTGCAAAAAGGCAAAAATATTTCCCAGACCATAGGCTATTAAAAATGTGTGCAACAACTCAAAGTGCCTCTACTCTACTGCCCTATACCACTGTGCATATGGGGTAATATGCAATGCTTTATTATATAGGGGATTAAAACACATATATATGATGTGTTCCAGTACCTCAGAACTCCCCAGGTCAGCCGATCACTAAAGGGAAAGGGGGATACCTAGTCAGTTGTAAAGGGGGATACCTAGTACATTTACATTACATTTAAGTCATTTAGCAGACGCTCTTAACCAGAGCGACTTACAAATTGGTGCATTCACCTTATGATATCCAGTGGAACAAGCACTTTACAATAGTGCATCTAAATCTTTTAGAAGGATTACTTTATCCTATCCTAGGTATTCCTTAAAGAGTTGGGGTTTCAGGTGTCTCCGGAAGGTGGTGATTGACTCCGCTGTCCTGGCGTCGTGAGGGAGCTTGTTCCACCATTGGGGTGCCAGAGCAGCGAACAGTTTTGACTGGGCTGAGCGGGAACTGTGCTTCCTCAGAGGTAGGGGGGCCAGCAGGCCAGAGGTGGATGAACGCAGTGCCCTTGTTTGGGTGTAGGGCCTGATCAGAGCCTGAAGGTATGGAGGTGCCGTTCCCTTCACAGCTCCGTAGGCAATCACCATGGTCTTGTAGCGGATGCGAGCTTCAACTGGAAGCCAGTGGAGAGAGCGGAGGAGCGGGGTGACGTGAGAGAACTTGGGAAGGTTGAACACCAGACGGGCTGCGGCGTTCTGGATGAGTTGTAGGGGTTTAATGGCACAGGCAGGGAGCCCAGCCAACAGCGAGTTGCAGTAATCCAGACGGGAGATGACAAGTGCCTGGATTAGGACCTGCGCCGCTTCCTGTGTGAGGCAGGGTCGTACTCTGCGAATGTTGTAGAGCATGAACCTACAGGATCGGGTCACCGCCTTGATGTTAGTGGAGAACGACAGGGTGTTGTCCAGGATCACGCCAAGGTTCTTAGCACTCTGGGAGGAGGGGACAAGGGAGTTGTCAACCGTGATGGCGAGATCATGGAATGGGCAGTCCTTCCCCGGGAGGAAGAGCAGCTCCGTCTTGCCGAGGTTCAGCTTGAGCTGGTGATCCGTCATCCACACTGATATGTCTGACAGACATGCAGAGATGCGATTCGCCGCCTGGTTATCAGAAGGGGGAAAGGAGAAGATTAATTGTGTGTCGTCTGCATAGCAATGATAGGAGAGACCATGTGAGGATATGACAGAGCCAAGTGACTTGGTGTATAGCGAGAATAGGAGAGGGCCTAGAACAGAGCCCTGGGGGACACCAGTGGTGAGAGCGCATGGTGCGGAGACAGATTCTCGCCACGCCACCTGGTAGGAGCGACCTGTCAGGTAGGACGCAATCCAAGCGTGGGCCGCGCCGGAGATGCCCAACTCGGAGAGGGTGGAGAGGAGGATCCGATGGTTCACAGTATCAAAGGCAGCAGAAAGGTCTAGAAGGATGAGAGCAGAGGAGAGAGAGTTAGCTTTAGCAGTGCGGAGAGCCTCCGTGACACAGAGATAAGCAGTCTCAGTTGAATGCCCAGTCTTGAAACCTGACTGATTAGGATCAAGAAGGTCATTCTGAGAGAGATAGCAGGAGAGCTGGCCAAGGACGGCACGTTCAAGAGTTTTGGAGAGAAAAGAAAGAAGGGATACTGGTCTGTAGTTGTTGACATCGGAGGGATCGAGTGTAGGTTTTTTCAGAAGGGGTGCAACTCTCGCTCTCTTGAAGACGGAAGGGACGTAGCCAGCGGTCATTGATGAGATGATGAGCGCGGTGAGGAAGGGCAGAAGGTCTCCGGAAATGGTCTGGAGAAGAGAGGAGGGGATAGGGTCAAGTGGGCAGGTTGTTGGGCGGCCGGCCGTCACAAGACGCGAGATTTCATCTGGAGAGAGAGGGGAGAAAGAGGTCAAAGCACAGGGTAGGGCAGTGTGAGCAGGACCAGCGATGTCGTTTGACTTAGCAAACGAGGATCGGATATCGTCAACCTTAGTCAGTTGTAAAGGGGGATACCTAGTCAGTTGTAAAAGGAAAGGGGGGTACCTAGTCAGTTGTAAAGGGAAAGGGGGATATCTAGTCAGTTGTAAAGGGGGATACCTAGTCAGTTGTAAAGGGAAAGGGGGGATACCTAGTCAGTTGGAAAGGGAAAGGGGGATACCTAGTCAGTTGGAAAGGGAAAGGGGGGATACCTAGTCAGTTGGAAAGGGAAAGGGGGGATACCTAGTCAGTTGGAAAGGGAAAGGGGGATACCTAGTCAGTTGTAAAGGGGGATACCTAGTCAGTTGTAAAGGGAAAGGGGGATACCTAGTCAGTTGTAAAGGGGGATACCTAGTCAGTTGTAAAGGGAAAGGGGGATACCTAGTCAGTTGGAAAGGGAAAGGGGGGATACCTAGTCAGTTGTAAAGGGGGATACCTAGTCAGTTGTAAAGGGGGATACCTAGTCAGTTGTAAAAGGAAAGGGGGGTACCTAGTCAGTTGTAAAGGGAAAGGGGGGATACCTAGTCAGTTGTAAAGGGAAAGGGGGATACCTAGTCAGTTGTAAAGGGGGATACCTAGTCAGTTGTAAAGGGAAAGGGGGATACCTAGTCAGTTGTAAAGGGGGATACCTAGTCAGTTGTAAAGGGAAAGGGGGGATACCTAGTCAGTTGTAAAGGGGGATACCTAGTCAGTTGGAAAGGGGGATACCTAGTCAGTTGTAAGGGGAAAGGGGGATACCTAGTCAGTTGGAAAGGGAAAGGGGGATACCTAGTCAGTTGGAAAGGGAAAGGGGGATACCTAGTCAGTTGGAAAGGGAAAGGGGGGATACCTAGTCAGTTGTACAGGGAAAGGGGGGATACCTAGTCAGTTGTAA
Source organism: Salmo salar (assembly GCF_965601325.2). NCBI lineage: Eukaryota > Metazoa > Chordata > Actinopteri > Salmoniformes > Salmonidae > Salmo > Salmo salar. The sequence continues at coordinate 95,810,130 of NC_138308.1, read as the reverse complement.
AGGGGGATACCTAGTCAGTTGTAAAGGGGGATACCTAGTCAGTTGTAAGGGGAAAGGGGGATACCTAGTCAGTTGGAAAGGGAAAGGGGGATACCTAGTCAGTTGGAAAGGGAAAGGGGGATACCTAGTCAGTTGGAAAGGGAAAGGGGGGATACCTAGTCAGTTGTACAGGGAAAGGGGGGATACCTAGTCAGTTGTAAAGGGGGATACCTAGTCAGTTGTAAAGGGGGATACCTAGTCAGTTGTAAGGGGAAAGGGGGATACCTAGTCAGTTGGAAAGGGAAAGGGGGATACCTAGTCAGTTGGAAAGGGAAAGGGGGGATACCTAGTCAGTTGTACAGGGAAAGGGGGGATACCTAGTCAGTTGTAAAGGGGGATACCTAGTCAGTTGTAAAGGGGGATACCTAGTCAGTTGTAAAGGGGGATACCTAGTCAGTTGTAAAGGGGGATACCTAGTCAGTTGTAAAAGGAAAGGGGGATACCTAGTCAGTTGGAAAGGGAAAGGGGGATACCTAGTCAGTTGTAAAGGGGGATACCTAGTCAGTTGTAAAGGGGGATACCTAGTCAGTTGTAAAAGGAAAGGGGGGTACCTAGTCAGTTGTAAAGGGGGATACCTAGTCAGTTGTAAAGGGAACTGGGGATACCTAGTCAGTTGGAAAGGGAAAGGGGGATACCTAGTCAGTTGGAAAGGGGGATACCTAGTCAGTTGGAAAGGGAACGGGGGATACCTAGTCAGTTGTAAAGGGGGATACCTAGTCAGTTGGAAAGGGAAAGGGGGGATACCTAGTCAGTTGTAAAGGGAAAGGGGGATACCTAGTCAGTTGGAAAGGGAACGGGGGATACCTAGTCAGTTGTAAAGGGGGATACCTAGTCAGTTGGAAAGGGGGATACCTAGTCAGTTGGAAAGGGAAACGGGGGATACCTAGTCAGTTGTAAAGGGAAAGGGGGATACCTAGTCAGTTGTAAAGGGAAAGGGGGATACCTAGTCAGTTGTAAAGGGGGATACCTAGTCAGTTGTAAAGGGAAATGGGGATACCTAGTCAGTTGTAAAGGGAAAGGGGAATACCTAGTCAGTTGTAAATGGGAATACCTAGTCAGTTGTGAAGGGAAAGGGGGGATACCTAGTCAGTTGTGAAGGGAAAGGGGGATACCTAGTCAGTTGTAAAGGGGGATACCTAGTCAGTTGGAAAGGGAACGGGGGATACCTAGTCAGTTGGAAAGGGAACGGGGGATACCTAGTCAGTTGGAAAGGGAACGGGGGATACCTAGTCAGTTGGAAAGGGAACGGGGGATACCTAGTCAGTTGGAAAGGGAACGGGGGATACCTAGTCAGTTGTAAAGGGGGATACCTAGTCAGTTGGAAAGGGAAAGGGGGGATACCTAGTCAGTTGTGAAGGGAAAGGGGGATACCTAGTCAGTTGTAAAGGGGGATACCTAGTCAGTTGTAAAGGGGGATACCTAGTCAGTTGTAAAGGGGGATACCTAGTCAGTTGTATAGGGAAAGGGGGATACCTAGTCAGTTGGAAAGGGGATACCTAGTCAGTTGGAAAGGGAACGGGGGATACCTAGTCAGTTGGAAAGGGAAAGGGGGATACCTAGTCAGTTGTAAAGGGAAAGGGGGATACCTAGTCAGTTGGAAAGGGGGATACCTAGTCAGTTGGAAAGGGAACGGGGGATACCTAGTCAGTTGTAAAGGGGATACCTAGTCAGTTGGAAAGGGGGATACCTAGTCAGTTGGAAAGGGGGATACCTAGTCAGTTGGATTGGGAACGGGGGATACCTAGTCAGTTGTAAAGGGGGATACCTAGTCAGTTGGAAAGGGAAAGGGGGGATACCTAGTCAGTTGTGAAGGGAAAGGGGGGATACCTAGTCAGTTGTAAAGGGGGATACCTAGTCAGTTGTAAAGGGAAAGGGGGATACCTAGTCAGTTGGAAAGGGAACGGGGGATACCTAGTCAGTTGTACAACTGAATGCCTTCAACTGAAATGTGTCTTCTGCATTTAACCCAACCCCTCTGAATCAGAGAGGTGTGGGGGGTTGCCTTAATCAACCTCGACAGCACCCAGGGAACAGTGGGTTAACTGCCTTGCTCAGGGGTAAAACAACAGATTTCTACCTTGTCAGGGATTTGATTTGATCCAGCAACCTTTTGGGTTACTGGCCCAACACTCTAACCACTAGGCTACCTGCTGGTTACTGGCCCAACACTCTAACCACTAGGCTATCTGCTGGTTACTGGCCCAACGCTCTAACCACTAGGCTATCTGCTGGTTACTGGCCCAACACTCTAACCACTAGGCTATCTGCTGGTTACTGGCCCAACACTCTAACCACTAGGCTACCTGCTGGTTACTGGCCCAACACTCTAACCACTAGGCTATCTGCTGGTTACTGGCCCAACGCTCTAACCACTAGGCTACCTGCTGGTTACTGGTCCAACACTCTAACCACTAGGCTACCTGCTGGTTACTGGCCCAACGCTCTAACCACTAGGATACCTGCTGGTTACTGGCCCAACACTAACCACTAGGCTACCTGCTGGTTACTGGCCCAACACTCTAACCACTAGGCTCTAACCACTAGGCTACCTGCTGGTTACTGGCCCAACACTCTAACCACTAGGCTCTAACCACTAGGTAACCTACTGGTTACTGGCCCAACGCTCTAACCACTAGGCTACCTGCTGGTTACTGAACCAACACTAACCACTAGGCTACCTGCTGGTTACTAGTCCAACACTCTAACCACTAGGATACCTGCTGGTTACTGGCCCAACACTAACCACTAGGCTACCTGCTGGTTACTGGCCCAACACTCTAACCACTAGGATACCTGCTGGTTACTGGCCCAACACTAACCACTAGGATACCTGCTGGTTACTGGTCCAACACTCTAACCACTAGGATACCTGCTGGTTACTGGCCCAACGCTCTAACCACTAGGCTACCTGCTGGTTACTGGTCCAACACTCTAACCACTAGGCTACCTGCTGGTTACTGGCCCAACACTCTAACCACTAGGATACCTACTGGTTACTGGCCCAACGCTCTAACCACTAGGCTACCTGCTGGTTACTGGCCCAACACTCTAACCACTAGGATACCTACTGGTTACTGGCCCAATGCTCTAACCACTAGGCTACCTGCTGGTTACTGGCCCAACACTCTAACCACTAGGATACCTGCCTAGTGGGTTGAATATTGTGCAACTGACTAGGTTTACAAAAATTCCAAATCTTTTGTTTACTGTTCATTTCTGATTGTTTATTTCCCTTGTTTATTTTACGTTTGTTTCTCATCTATTCCACTTGCTTTGGTAATGTAAACATATATGTTTCCCATGCCAATAAAGGCCTTTGAATTGAAAATTGAAATGGAGAGTTTGACAGAAAGAGAGATGAAGAGAGTGAGAGAGAGAAATGGGGGGATGGAAAGAGAGAGAGATGAGAGCGAGAGTGAGAAATGGGGGGGGGAGAGAGAGAGAGAAGAGGGAGAGTAGATTGAGAAAGAGAGGCGGAGATAATGCCATATGAAGATTGCAATTGTAAAACGATCAATATTACACTTTCAGTTCTATTTCTAGAGATTACAGCTCCACAGAAGGAAAATAAACCAGCGGCCGGTGATAAGGTTTGTGTGTGTGTGTGTGTGTGTGTGTGTGTGTGTGTGTGTGTGTGATGCTGTGTATTTAGGGAAATTATTCATAGAGGTGTGTTTGTTGAGGTGAGAGAGAGTCCAGACTCCAATACATTTAAACATTAGAGATGAAACACACTCACACCCATCTTATCGTACTAGAGATGAGATGACACAAACAAACTATGAATGAGGGATATACTTTCCAAATCAAATCAAATCTTAATGGTCACATGGTTAGCAGATGTTATTGGTCACATGGTTAGCAGATGTTATTGGGCACATGGTTAACAGATGTTATTGGTCACATGGTTAGCAGATGTTATTGGTCACATGGTTAGCAGATGTTATTGGTCACATGGTTAGTTAGCAGATGTTATTGGTCACATGTTTAGCAGATGTTATTGGTCACATGGTTAGCAGATGTTATTGGTCACATGGTTAGCAGATGTTATTGGGCACATGGTTAACAGATGTTATTGGTCACATGGTTAGCAGATGTTATTGGTCACATGGTTAGCAGATGTTATTGGTCACATGGTTAGTTAGCAGATGTTATTGGTCACATGGTTAGCAGATGTTATTGGTCACATGGTTAGCAGATGTTATTGGTCACATGGTTAGCAGATGTTATTGGTCACATGGTTAGCAGGTGTTATTGGTCACATGGTTAGCAGATGTTATTGGTCACATGGTTAGCAGATGTTATTGGTCACATGGTTAGTTAGCAGATGTTATTAGTCACATGGTTAGCAGATGTTATTGGTCACATGGTTAGCAGATGTTATTGGTCACATGGTTAGCAGATGTTATTGGTCACATGGTTAGCAGATGTTATTGGTCACATGGTTAGCAGATGTTATTGGTCACATGGTTAGCAGGTGTTATTGGTCACATGGTTAGCAGATATTATTGGTCACATGGTTAGCAGATGTTATTGGTCACATGGTTAGCAGATGTTATTGGTCACATGGTTAGCAGATGTTATTGGTCACATTGTTAGCAGATGTTATTGGTCACATGGTTAGCAGATGTTATTGGTCACATGGTTAGCAGATGTTATTGGTCACATGGTTAGCAGATGTTATTGGTCACATGGTTAGCAGATGTTATTGGTCACATGGTTAGAAGATGTTATTGGTCACATGGTTAGCAGATGTTATTGGTCACATGGTTAGCAGATGTTATTGGTCACATGGTTAGCAGATGTTATTGGTCACATGGTTAGCAGATGTTATTGGTCACATGGTTAGCAGATGTTATTGGTCACATGGTTAGCAGATGTTAATGCGAGTGTAGCGAAAAGCTTGTGTTTCTTGTTCCGACAGTGCAGCAATATCTAAGAAGTAATATCTAATAATTCCACAACAACTATCTAATACACACAAATCTAATAAAGGAATGGAATAAGAATAAGAATATATAAATATAAATATATGGATGAGCAGTGTCAGAGAGGCTAAGATGCAATAGATAGTATAGAATAGATAGTATAGAATAGATATTATAGAATATAGTATATACATATTAGATGAGTAATGCAAGATATGTAAACATTCTTAAAGTGGCATTATTAAAGTGAATAGTGTTCCATTTATTAAAGTGGCCAATGATTTCAAGTCTGTATGTAGGCAGCAGCCTCACTGTGTTAGTGATGGCTGTTTAACAGTCTGATGGCCTTGAGATAGAAGCTGTTTTTCAATCTCTCAGTCCCAGCTTTGATGCACCTGTACTGACCTCGCCTTCTGGATGATAGCGGGGTGAACAGGCTGTGGCTCGGGTGGTTGTTGTCCTTGATGATCTGTTTGGCCTTCCTGTGACATCGGGTGATGTAGGTGTCCTGGAGGGCAGGTAGTTTGCCCCCGGTGATGCGTTGTCCAGACCTCTGGAGAGCCCTGCGGTTGTGGGCGGTGCAGTTGCTGTGCCAGGTGGTGATACAGCACGTCAGGATGCTCTCAATTTTGCATCTGTAAAAGTTTGTGAGGGTTTTAGGTGACAAGCTACATTTCTTTAGCCTCCTGAGGTTTAAGAGGCGCTGTTGCGCCTTCTTCACCACACTGTCTGTGTGGGTGGACCATTTCAGTTTGTAAGTGATATGTACACCAAAGAACTTAAAACTTTCCACCTTCTTCACTGCTGTCCTGTTGATGTGGATGGGGCGTGCTCCCTCTGCTGTTTCTACGATCATCTCCTTGTTTTGTTGAAGTTGAGGGAGAGGTTATTTTCCTGACACCACACTCCCTCACCTCCTCCCTGTAGGCTGTCTCGTCGTTTTTGGTAATCAAGCCTACTACTGTTGTGTCGTCTGCAAACTTGATGATTGAGTTAGAGGCGTGCATGGCCACGCAGTCGTGGGTGAACAGGGAGTACAGGAGGGGGCTGAGAACACACCCTTGTGGGGCCCCAGTGTTGAGGATCAGCGAAGTGAAATGTTGTTTCCTACCTTCACCACCTGGGGGTGGCCCGTCAGAAAGTCCAGGACCCAATTGCACAGGGCGGGGTTGAGACCCAAGGCCTCAAGCTTAATGACAAGCTTGGAGGGTACTATGGTGTTGAATGCTGAGCTATAGTCAATGAACAGCATTCTTACATAGGTATTCCTCTTGTCCAGATGGGATAGGGCAGTGTGCAGTGTGATGGCGATTGCATCGTCTGTGGACATATTGGGACGGTAAGACAATTGAAGTGGGTCTAGGGTGACAGGTAAGATGGAGGTGATATGATCCTTGACTAGTCTCTCAAAACACTTAATGATGACAGAAGTGAGTGCTACGGGGTGATAGTCATTTTGTTCAGTTACCTTTGCATTCTTGGGAACAGGAACAATGGTGGCCATCTTGAAGCTGTGGGGACAGCAGACTGGTATAGAGAGAGACTGAATATGTCCGTAAACACTCCAGCCAGCTGGTCTGCCCATGCTCTGAGGACGCAGATAGGGATGCTGTCTGGGCTGGCAGCCTGGCGAGGGTTGACACATTTAAATGTCTTACTCACGTCGGCCATGGAGAAGGAGAGCCCACAGTCCTTGGTAGCGACGGTGACACTGTATTGTCCTCAAAGCGAAGAAGGTGTTTAGTACCAGTAATTACATTTACATTTTAGTCATTTAGCAGACGCTCTTATCCAGAGCGACTTACAGTAGTGAATACATACATTTCATTCACATTTCATACATTTTTTTTTTTTTGTACTGGCCCCCCGTGGGAATCAAACCCACAACTCTGGCGTTGCACACACCATGCTGCCGTTGCAAACACCATGCTCTACCAACTGAGCCACAGGGAAGGCGTAATCTGGGATGCTGGCCTTCTAGGCAGAGTTGCAAAGAAAAAGCCATTTCTCAGACTGGCCAATAAAAATAAAAGATTTAGATGGGCAAAAGAACACAGACACTGGACAGAGGAACTCAGCATCCCAGAGTCGCCTCTCAACTGTTGACATTGAGACTGGTGTTTTGTGGGTACCATTTAATGAAGCTGCCAGTTGAGGACTTGTGAGCCGCAATAGTCATTTACAACATTAACAATGTTTACACTGTATTTCTGATCAATTTGATGTTATTTTAATGGGCAAAAAAATTGCTTTTCTTTCAAAAACCAGGACATTTCTAAGTGACCACAAACTTTTAAACGGTGGTGTATGTCTCATGTCTGAATTGCAACTCCACTTTGTCTCTATACATTTTGCTCTTTTGATTGCGGAGGGAATGACTACGCTGTCATATTCTCAGTCGCCTTGCCATGTTTACATTTTTTTATTTTTTATTTAACCAGGCAAGTCAGTTAAGAACAAATTCTTATTTACAATGATGGCCTACTCCGGTCAAACCCGGATGACGCTGGGCCAATTGTGCGCCGCCCTATGGGACTCCCAATCACAGCCGGATGTGATGCACCCTGGATTCGAACCAGGTACTGCAGTGACGCCTCTTACACTAAAATGCAGCATCTTAGATCACTGCGCCACTCGGGAGCACTGTGGTGGTTCGCAATTTCAGTTTTGTGCAAATGCTGCCATCTATCTGCGGTTTCTGGTTATGGTAGGTTTTAATAGTCACAAATAAATCTCCTAAACACTTCCTTATAAACTCCCTCACCAAAGCATGAGTCAGCGTATACGTCGATGTTATTCTCTGAGGCTACCCGGAACATATCCCAGTTCTCGTGATCAAAACAATCTTGAAGCGTGTAATCCGATTTGTCAGACCAGCGTTGGATAGTCTAACACGTCTGTTTCTCAAACTAGACACTCTAATGTACTTGTCCTCTTGCTCAGTTGTGCACCGGGGCCTCCCACTCCTCTTTCTATTCTGCTTAGAGCCATTATCTCTGAAGGGAGTAGTACATAGCGTTGTACAAGATTTTCAGTTTCTTGCTAATTTCTCGCATGGAATAGCCTTCATTTCTCAGAACAAGAATAGACTGATGAGTTTCAGAAGAATGTTCTTTGTTTCTGGACATTTTGAGCCTGTAATCAAACCCACAAATGCTGACGCTCCAGATATTCAACTAGTCTAAAGAAGGCCAGTTTTATTGCTTCTTTAATTAGCACAACAGTTTTCAGCTGTGCTAACATAATTGCAAAAGGGTTTTCTAATGATCAATTAGCCTTTTAAAATGATAAACTTGGATTAGCTAACACAACGTGCCATTGGAACCCAGGAGTGATGGTTGCTGATAATGGGCCTCTGTACACCTATGTAGATATTCCATTCAAAATCAGCCGTTTCCAGCTACAATAGTCATTTACAAAATTAAAACAATATCTACACTGTATTTCTGATCAATTTGATATTATTTTAATGGACAGAAAATGTGCTTTTCTTTCCAAAATAATGAACAGTAAACATTACACTCACAGAAGTTCCAAAAGAATAAAGACATTACAAATGTCATATTATGTATATATACAGTGTTGTAACGATGTACAAATGATTAAAGTACAAAAGAGAAAATGAAATAAACAACAATATGGGTTGTATTTACAATGGTGTTTGTTCTTCACTGGTTGACCTTTTCTTGTGGCACCCAGTAGATATGGGAGTTTATCAAAATTGGGTTTGTTTTCAAATTATTTGTGGATCTGTGTAATCTGAGGGAAATATGTGTCTCTAATATGGTCATACATTGGGCAGGAGGTTAGGAAGTGCAGCTCAGTTTCCACCTTATTTTGTGCGCAGTGTGCACATAGCCTGTCTTCTCTTGAGAGCCAGTTCTGCCTACAGCAGCCTTTCTCAATAGCACGGCTATGCTCACTGAGTCTGTACATAGTCAAAGCATTCCTTAAGTTTGGTTCTGTAACAACAGTTGTCATGGAGAGAAGACCAAGGCGCAGCAGGTATGTGAATACTCATATTTAATTTCCCAAAAAAAGAGTAAATCATCCACTTAACAATACAAACGAAGTGACAACAGCTACAGTTCTGCAGGCTAGAAACGCAGTGCAAAAACAACCACCCACAACCCCAAAGAAAAACACACACACCTATATAGGACTTCCAATCAAAGGCAACTATACACACCTGCCTTCAATTGGAAGTCCCAATCAACAATACAATCATTCACATACAAAAACTGCCACGTCCTGACCCCAAAACTAATACAATAGCTCCATCTGCTGGTCATGACGTGACAGTACCCCCCCCTCAAGGTGCAGACCCCGGAATGCACCTACCAACAGAAAACACCAACAAAAAACCCATAAACACTAACCCCTAAACAATAAGGGAGGGAAGGGAGGGTGGCTGCCGTCACCGACGGCACTGTGCTACACCCTCCCTCCCCAACCCACCTATCCTGGAGGTGGCTCAGGTGCAGGATGTGGACCTCGCTCCACCTTCGGCGTCGCCCACTTTGGTGGCGCCGATAGCTGCACCGGGCAGACGGAGGGCAGGAGCGCCACTCGGGCTGGTCGGAGGGCAGGAGGGCCACTCGGGCTGGGCCGGAGGGCAGGAGGGCCACTCGGGCTGGGCCGGAGGGCAGGAGGGCCACTCGGGCTGGGCCGGAGGGCAGGAGGGCCACTCGGGCTGGGCCGGAGGGCAGGAGGGCCACTCGGGCTGGGCCGGAGGGCAGGAGGGCCACTCGGGCTGGGCCGGAGGACCGGAGGGCCACTCGGGCTGGGCCGGAGGGCAGGAGGGCCACTCGGGCTGGGCCGGAGGGCAGGAGGGCCACTCGGGCTGGTCGGAGAGCAGGAGGGCCACTCGGGCTGGGCCGGAGGGCAGGAGGGCCACTCGGGCTGGGCCGGAGGGCAGGAGGGCCACTCGGGCTGGGCCGGAGGGCAGGAGGGCCACTCGGGCTGGGCCGGAGGGCAGGAGGGCCACTCGGGCTGGGCCGGAGGACCGGAGGGCCACTCGGGCTGGGCCGGAGGGCAGGAGGGCCACTCGGGCTGGGCCGGAGGGCAGGAGGGCCACTCGGGCTGGGCCGGAGGGCAGGAGGGCCACTCGGGCTGGGCCGGAGGACAGGCGGGCACCCTGGCAGATCCGGGCAGGCGGGCACCTCTGGCAGCTCCGGGCAGTCTGGCCACTCTGGCGGCTCTGGCGGCTCCTGACTAGCGGGCGGCTCTGGCGACTTACGACTGGCGGGCGGCTCTGGTGACTGTTGACTGGCGGGCGGCTCTGGTGACTGTTGACTGGCGGACGGCTCTGGTGACTGTTGACTGGCGGGCGGCTCTGGTGACTTACGACTGGCGGGCAGCTCTGGTGACTTACGACTGGCGGGCAGCTCTGGTAACTTACGACTGGCGGGCAGCTCTGGTGACTCTTGACTGGCGAGGCTGGGCTGACGCACTAGACTCCTGATGCGTGGGGCTGGTACTGGACGTGCCAGCATGGAGACACGCACCTCCATGCTAGTGCGTCTAGTGGGAAACACCGGACCGAAAGGGCGCACTGGCGGTCTTGAGTGCAGGGTTGGCATCACCCCTTCCGGCTCGATGCTCACCTTGCCCTGGCACCTGCGGGGCGCTGGTACTGGGCGGACTGGGCTGTGCGTCCGTATAGGCGAGATGGTGCGTACCTCAGCGTAACATGGCGCCCTCCACCTCATACGCACCTCCCTGTAGTCACGGGTAGCTGGCTTACGGCACTTCCCTGGTCTGGCCAAACTACCCGTGGCCCCCCCCAAAAAAAATCTTGGGGCTGCCTCTCGGGTTCCCTTAGCTCCCTTAACTTGTCCTCCCAGAATTGTCTTTCGTCCTGCCAGGTCCATTCCTCCATTTTTTTCTCCTGTGGCTTCCTCCTCTTCTGCTGCTTGGTCCTTTGGTGGGTGGTTCTGTAACAACAGTTGTCATGGAGAGAAGACCAAGGTGCAGCAGGTATGTGAATACTCATATTTAATTTCCCCCAAAAAAGTAAAGCATCCACTTAACCTGTTAGGGCTAGGGGGCAGCATTGACACGGCTGGATAAAAAACATACCCGATTTAATCTGGTTACCACTCCTACTCAGTAACTAGAATATGCATATACTTATTACATATGGATAGAAAACACCCTAAATTTTCTAAAACTGTTTGAATGGTGTCTGTGAGTATAACAGAACTCAAATGGCAGGTCAAAACCTGAGAGATTCCTTTACAGGAAGTGGCCTGTCTGACCATTTGTTGAACTTGTTTTCCATCTCTATCATTTACTAAGGATCTCTGCTCTAACGTGACACTTCCCACGTCTTCCATAGGCTCTCAGAGCCCGGGAAAAAACAGAATGTCGTCATTCCAGCCCCAGGCTGAAACACATTATCGCCTTTCTCAAGTGGCCCATCAAGAGACACTAGCTTATGCGCATGACCCCGACCGCCCCCGCCTTTGGGATTTTTTCCTCTGTTTGCCGAAAAGGAGATTCCATGTCGGAATATTATCGCTTTTCTACGAGAAAAATGACGTAAAAATTGATTTTAAACAGCGGTTGACATGCTTCGACGTACGGTAATGGAATACTTTGAATTTTATTGTCAGGAATTGCGCCAAGCGCGCGACACTTCTTTACTATTTCGGATAGTGTCTGGAACGCACGAACAAAACGCCGCTATTCGGATATAACGATGGATTATTTTGGACCAAACCAACATTTGTTATTGAAGTAGCTGTCCTGGGTGTGTATTCTGACGAAGACAACAAAAGGTAATGACATTTTTATAATAGTAAATATGATTATGGTGAGTGCTAAACTTGCCGGGTGTCTAAATAGCGAGCCCGTGATGCCTGGGCTATGTACTTAGAATATTGCAAAATGTGCTTTCACCAAAAAGCTATTTTAAAATCGGACATATCGAGTGCATAGAGGAGGTCTGTATCTATAATTCTTAAAATAATTGTTATGCTTTTTGTGAACGTTTATCGTGAGTAATTTAGTAAAATGTTAGCGAATTCCCCGGAAGTTTGCGGGGGGTATGCTAGTTCTGAACGTCACATGCTAATGTAAAAAGCTGTTTTTTGATATAAATATGAACTTGATTGAACAAAACATGCATGTATTGTATAATATAATGTCCTAGGGTTGTCATCTGATGAAGATCATCAAAGGTGAGTGCTGCATTTAGCTGTCTTCTGGGTTTTGGTGACATTATATGCTGGCTTGAAAAATGGGTGTCTGATTATTTCTGGCTTGGTACTCTGCTGACATAATCTAATGTTTTGCTTTCGTTGTAAAGCCTTTTTGAAATCGGACAGTGTGGTTAGATTAACGAGAGTCTTATCTTTAAATGGCTGTAAAATAGTCATATGTTTGAGAAATTGAAGTAATAGGATTTTTAAGGTTTTGAAAATCGCGCCACAGGCTGGCAGTGGCTGTTACGTAGGTGGGACGAATTCGTCCCGCCGGTCCCATAGAGGTTAACAAAACAATAAAGGTGACAACAGCAACAGTTCTGCAGGCTATGAAACGCAGTGCAAAAACAACCACCCACAACCCCAAAGAAAAACACACACACCTATATAGGACTTCCAATCAAAGGCAACTCAACACACCTGCCTTCAATTGGAAGTCCCAATCAACAACACAATCATTCACATACAAAAACTGCCACGTCCTGACCTCAAAACTAATACAATAGCTCCATCTGCTGGTCAGGACGTGACAGGTTCAGTCACAGTGGTCAGGTATTCTGCCACTGTGTACTCTCTGTTTAGGGCCTAATAGCATTCTAGTTTGCTCTGTTTTTTGTTCATTCATTCTAATGTGTCAAGTAATTATCTTTTTGTTTTCTCATGATTTGGTTGGGTCTAATTGTGTTGCTGTCCTGGTGCTATGTGGGGTCTGTTTGTGTTTGTGAACAGAGCCCCAGGACCAGCTTTCTTAGGGGACTCTTCTCCATGTTCATCTCTCTGTAGGTGATGGCTTTGTTATGGAAGGTTTGGGAATCGCTTCCTTTTAGGTGCTTGTAGAATTTAACGGCTCTTTTACGGATTTTGATAACTTGCGGGTATTGGCCTAATTCTGCTCGATATTAATTATTTGGTGTTTTACGTTGTACACAGAGGATATTTATGCAGAATTCTGCATGCAGAGTCTCAATTTGGTGTTTGTCCCATTTTGTGAATTCTTGGTTGGTGAGCGGACCCCAGACCTCACAACCATAAAGGGTAATGGATTCTATAACTGATTGAAGTATTTTTAGCCAGATCCTAATTGGTATGTTGAATTTTATGTTTCTTTTGATGTCTCTCAGATCGTTCACAGCTTTGTGGAAGTTACCTGTGGCTCTGATGTTTAGGCCAAGGTATGTATAGTTTTTTGTGTGCTCTAGAGCAACGGTGTCTAGATGGAATTTGTATTTGTGTTCTGTGTCTCTCTCTGTCTCTCTCTGTGTCTCTCTGTCTCTCTCTCTCTCTCTTTTGTCAGTCAGTATTCAGCATACACAACTTGTCTCCAGATGTCCATTAAGGCTACAGAAGAGGAAAGTTACTATTGGCCATCTCTCTCTCTCTCGAATCAGCAACAGGAGAGTCAATGGACCAATACCTGAGCTACGCCTCCATCTAGTGGCCAAGCATTTCACTACACCCACAATAACATACACGTGCTAAATATGTGTGTATGCGACCAATGCAATTAGATTTGATATGTGATGGTTCTTATTTTCCCATCTAAATCAGCTTAACCCGCTTTAGTTGAATCTTTTTGCAGTCTATAGCAAAACAAATTTGTCCCGTTTTATCACCGTTGACACATTTTGTTTCAGTGTATTTGATTTAGATTTGATTTAGAAATGTGATTTTGGAATGTGATTTTGGAATGTGATTTTGGAATGTGGTTTTGGAATGTAATTTTGAAATGTGACTTTGGAATGTGATTTTGGAATGTGATTTTGGAATGTGGTTTTGGCACAGTGTCAAGTTTTGACATGTGATTTCCTGCGAATGTGATTGTTGCCACAAGTTAGTGTTCATCCAGTTGTCTTTGCGCGCTCTTCCGGCGTCTTACCGAGTGGCTCTTTCTCATTTCACCGTGCTGGCCCCCCGTGGGTCGAACTCCGCAACCCGGTGAGCAGTACACCATGCCCCCGGGCTCTGGGGCTAGTATAACTTTGTAGGGCATCAGTGGTTGGTTTTCCCTTAATGTGTCTTTGCTGATTGTCAGGCAGTAGGAGATTTTTATTAATGACTCGATCTATGATTTACAGAAGATCTGTCCATCAGTCTTTCTCTTCTTCATCATCTCCAGAACCTTCCGTCTCCTTTCTCCTTCATCTTTTCAATCAGGAAGTCCAGCTTTTACCTCATGATGACTGTCATTTCAACTCTTCATGGGTCTTCTGAACCTCGTCTGAGAGATTCGTGACTTTACATCAAGAAGGATGGTGAGACGGTAGGGGAATCTACTACTTCCCTCAAACCCAAAGATGTTATAAACTGTAACCAGATCGTGTCTCCTCTCTCTACAGCGATGACATGATTGACCACGGCATTGATCATAGTGGTCTTCCCTGTTCCTGTCTCTCCCACTGTCAGAATGGTTTCGTTCTCCCGACTGGGATTTTTCTCTCTGCCTCATTTTGTCCCTCTAGATTTTTGCTTGGTCGGTAATATCTGAAACACTGTACGAAGGTATTTTTTTTATGCAGTTTCCTGTAAAACAAAATAATACTTATGTTAGTTAGCCTTACTGGCAATGCTTCAAAATAAAAAAATGTTGGATGATTAACAATGTAGACATAATAGTAATAATAATAGCATATACGATCTCAACAGATCATTTTGTGTTTGTGTTATCCACAGCGGAATTAAACCCTCAGCCTCAGGCTCTTACCAACTGAGCCACACAGGACAAGAACTCATGTAAAGTTCATGTTTTCTACTGGCAAAAAAACAACAACTTATAGCTGTGGTGTAAATGTTTGTGTGTTAAACTTATAGCTGTGGTGTAAATGTTTGTGTGTTAAACTTATAGCTGTGGTGTAAATGTTTGTGAGCTAAACTTATAGCTGTGGTGTAAATGTTTGTGTGTTAAACTTATAGCTGTGGTGTAAAAGTTTGTGTGTTAAACTTATAGCTGTGGTGTAAATGTTTGTGTGTTAAACTTATAGCTGTGGTGTAAATGTTTGTGTGTTAAACTTATAGCTGTGGTGTAAATGTTTGTGAGCTAAACTTATAGCTGTGGTGTAAATGTTTGTGTGTTAAACTTATAGCTGTGGTGTAAATGTTTGTGTGTTAAACTTATAGCTGTGGTGTAAATGTTTGTGTGTTAAACTTATAGCTGTGGTGTAAATGTTTGTGTGTTAAACTTATAGTTGTGGTGTAAATGTTTGTGTGTTAAACTTATAGCTGTGGTGTAAATGTTTGTGTGTTAAACTTATAGCTGTGGTGTAATTGTGTTCTATAATGCAACTCCGTGGAAGGTTTGTGCCACTCCACCGTGCATCATGGACATATACAGGACATAACCGGGAGGAGGAGAACACAGGAGGAGGATATAGGAGGAGGATACAGGAGGAGAACACAGGAGGAGAATACAGGAGAACACGGGAGGAGAATAAAGGAGAACACAAGAGGAGAACACAGGAGGAGGATAAAGGAGGAGAACACAGGAGGAAGATTTAGGAGGAGGATACAGGAGGAGAATACAGTAGGAGAATACAGGAGAACACAGGAGGAGGACACAGGAGGAGGATAAAGGAGGAGGATAAAGGAGGAGAACAATGGAGGAGAATACAGGGGAGGACGGAGGGCCGGGGGTACAGGACCGGGAGAAGGGCACAGGACCGGAGAGGATAGGGGGCACGGAGGAGGACACGGGGAGGAGGAGCATAAAGGAGGAGACACGGGAGGAGAGGAGAACACAGGGAGCCGGAGGAGACACAGGAGGAGGACACAGGAGGAGAATACAGGAGGAGATTACAGGAGAAGTAAACAGGAGGAGAATAAAGGAGAACACAAGAGGAGAACACAGAAGGAGAACACAGGAGGAGAATAAAGGAGGAGGATACAGGAGGAGGCTGAAAGATCCGGAAATTATCATGTGGGATAGGGATGACACGCTTCACTGGGACAGTTATTAATGTACACAGCACCTTCACTGGGACAGTTGTTAATGTGCACATCACATTCACTGGGACAGTTATTAATGTACACAGCACCTTCACTGGGACAGTTATTAAGGTACACATACCTTCACTGGGACAGTTATTAATGTACACAGCACCTTCACTGGGACAGTTATTAATGTACACATCACCTTCACTGGGACAGTTATTAATGTACACATCAACTTCACTGGGACAGTTATTAATGTACACAGCACCTTCACTGGGACAGTTATTAATGTACACATCACTTTCACTGGGACAGTTATTAATGTACACAGCACCTTCACTGGGACAGTTATTAATGTACACATCACCTTCACTGGGACAGTTATTAATGTACACAGCACCTTCACTGGGACAGTTATTAATGTACACATCACCTTCACTGGGACAGTTATTAATGTACACAGCACCTTCACTGGGACAGTTATTAATGTACACATCACCTTCACTGGGACAGTTATTAATGTACACAGCACCTTCACTGGGACAGTTATTAAGGTACACATCACCTTCACTGGGACAGTTATTAATGTACACAGCACCTTCACTGGGACAGTTATTAATGTGCACAGCACCTGTAGCTATAGAGAAGAACATTTGTTTTTGGGTGAAGGGTGATGCAGCATGTTGGAGATCCAGTGTCTTTTTATAGTGACCATTAGCTACTTACCCAAGACAACAGAGGTCACACAGACTGCAACCCATTGGAGCAAACTGAGGGATTCATGTTTTACCTGTCCTGTCTACGGTTGCATATTATGATGCTAGAATATGTGTACATTTATAAACCGTACATTTATATACCATACATTGGTCATATCATTGTTTCCTCATCAACAGCATGGTCATGTCATTGTTTCCTCATCAACAGCATAGTCATGTCATTGTTTCCTCATCAACAGCATGGTCATGTCATTGTTTCCTCATCAACAGCATGGTCATGTCATTGTTTCCTCATCAACAGCATGGTCATGTCATTGTTTCCTCATCAACAGCATGGTCATGTCATCGTTTCCTCATCAACAGCATGGTCATGGGATTGTTTCCTCATCAACAGCATGGTCATGTTATTGTTTCCTCATCAACAGCATGGTCATGTCATTGTTTCCTCATCAACAGCATGGTCCTGCTCATTGTTTCCTCATCAACAGCATGGTCATGTCATTGTTTCCTCATCAACAGCATGGTCATGTCATTGTTTCCTCATCAACAGCATGGTCATGTCATTGTTTCCTCATCAACAGCATGGTCATGTCATCGTTTCCTCATCAACAGCATGGTCATGTCATTGTTTCCTCATCAACAGCATGGTCATATCATTGTTTCCTCATCAACAGCATGGTCATGCCATTGTTTCCTCATCAACAGCATGGTCATGTCATTGTTTCCTCATCAACAACATGGTCATGCCATTGTTTCCTCATCAACAGCATGGTCATGCCATTGTTTTCTCATCAACAGCATGGTCCTGTCATTGTTTCTTCATCAACAGCATGGTCATGTCATTGTTTCTTCATCAACAGCATGGTCATATTATTGTTTCCTCATTAACAACATGGTCATGTCATTGTTTCCTCATCAACAGCATGGTCATGCCATTGTTTCCTCATCAACAGCAGGGTCATGTCATGACTCGCTGTTCTCTAAAGTGGTGCAATATTTATGAGTTATGATGTCATTACAAGTATCACGTTCCAGGCTGACTACATTTGCAAACGTTCCATTGCATCAACCAATGGTTGCGTGCAGTAGGGTATCTGATTTGCTGATATGGTATTACACACCTATCTAGGTGTGTTGAGATCTGGCAGGCTTCTGTAATGTAGTCAGCCTCGAACGTGGCCTCTGGCTCCACAGTCAGGGGAGGCTAGATCTGGCAGGCTTCTGTAATGGAGTCAGCCTGGAACGTGGCCAAAGAACAGCATAGGTACAAACCTTCGAGACATCTGCCCATGGTAAGTGGCACAGATTGATTGATTGACCTGAATGGCGGATGAGACAGAGGGTACAATCTAAGTAGTCTAAAGTGACTTCCTCTTCACGTTCATGCCCATGAGGCATCCACCATTTTGTTTTCTCCTATCCAGTATTTTGAGATCAGATTGGATGAAGGAAATGAGATGAAGATGAAGAAGTGTGATTTTCAATTTTTGTTTTTATAAAACAATTGATTGGATGGTTTTGAAATCTTATGGATTTAGATGACTCCAAAACAGTGTTTCAGTCAAATGTACTTTGGCTGGAAGTTTTAGTGCTGTAGTCATCGTGTATCCCGTCTGAACATTACCATGGTCTCATCCTCAGTCCAGCTCAAAACAGTTTGTAGCCCCCCCCCCCCCCCTCCACACAATAACAATTCCCCTGACTAGCTAAACATAGATATTGTTGACACAATTCTGCAGTTGAACCATAACTACTTCACTGTTCGCTGCTGGGTTTTATATTGATCAGGAGGTATTGTCTATGTCAGTACTTCCCACAACCCAAGTCCTCGGGAACCAAAGGAGTTGATGGATAGCAGACTGATTTAATCAGGTGTGGCCAGTTTAAGGGATACAACAACAAAAAATGTAAACATCTGATGGTTCTCCGAGGAGAGTGTTGGGCCAACCCTGCTCTATGGGCCTGATTCCAACTTTGGACAATACACCTTTCCTATGCACTTCTCAGTAATTGGTATTCAGACTTACCTTACTGCAGGTGTGTAACAGGCTTTGAAGGCGTGGCTCCCTTGCAAGGGCTGAATACAATTAATTCAAAAGCTGAAAATTCGCCCACTTTCTGGCTAACAGATTTTCTCGTGGAGTTTTTCATTCAATGTTCAAGGCTCAGAATACAAGTTCAGAATACAGGTTCAGAATACATGCGCAGAATATTAGGGTTCAGAATATTAGGGTTCAGAATATTAGGGTTCAGAATATTAGGGTTCAGAATATTAGGGTTCAGAATACAGGTTCAGAATATTAGGGTTCAGAATATTAGGGTTCAGAATATTAAGGTTCAGAATATTAGGGCTCAGAATATTAGGGTTCAGAATATTAGGGTTCAGAATACAGGTTCAGAATATTAGGGTTCAGAATACAGGTTCAGAATATTAGGGTTCAGAATATTAGGGTTCAGAATATATGGGTTCAGAATATTAGGGTTCAGAATATTAGGGCTCAGAATATTAGGGTTCAGAATATTAGTGTTCAGAATATTAGGGCTCAGAATATTAGGGTTCAGAATATTAGGGCTCAGAATACAGGTTCAGAATATTAGGGTTCAGACTATTAGGGTTCAGAATATTAGGGTTCAGAATATTAGGGTTCAGAATATTAGGGCTCAGAATACAGGTTCAGAATATTAGGGTTCAGAATATTAGGATTCAGAATATTAGGGTTCAGAATATTAGGGCTCAGAATATTAGGGTTCAGAATATTAGGGTTCAGAATATTAGGGCTCAGAATATTAGGGTTCAGAATACAGGTTCAGAATATTAGGGTTCAGAATATTATGGTTCAGAATACAGGTTCAGAATATTAGGGTTCAGAATACAGGTTCAGAATACAGGTTCAGAATACAGGTTCAGAATATTAGGGTTCAGAATATTAGGGCTCAGAATATTAGGGTTCAGAATATTAGGGTTCAGAATATTAGGGTTCAGAATATTAGTGTTCAGAATATTAGGGCTCAGAATACAGGTTCAGAATATTAGGGTTCAGAATATTAGGGTTCAGAATATTAGGGTTCAGAATATTAGGGCTCAGAATATTAGGGTTCAGAATATTAGTGTTAAGAATAGTAGGGTTCAGAATATTAGGGTTCAGAATATTAGGGCTCAGAATTTTAGGGTTCAGAATATTAGGGCTCAGAATATTAGGGTTCAGAATATTAGGGTTCAGAATATTAGGGCTCAGAATATTAGGGTTCAGAATATTAGGGTTCAGAATATTAGGGTTCAGAATACAGGTTCAGAATATTAGGGTTCAGAATATTAGGGTTCAGAATATTAGTGTTCAGAATATTAGGGTTCAGAATATTAGGGTTCAGAATATTAGGGTTCAGAATATTAGGGTTCAGAATATTAGTGTTCAGAATATTAGGGTTCAGAATATTAGGGTTCAGAATATTAGGGTTCAGAATATTAGGGTTCAATGAAAGAACTATCTACATATAGGCATGTTCATCTCCTTCACGGCACCAATTGGTAGATTTAAAAAATATTCTGGTTTAGGAAAGTATTTATGAATCATAAAAACTGTTTTTTTACGCACAGAAGAAAGATACTGGTAGTGGCTAATATTTAACATGATAGAAATAGGAAACAGAGAAAGTCAGGGTACCCTATAATTAAGACATTTGAGAGTACCCATCCCTGCAAGATGAAAGGTCGTACATTTTAAATTCTGCATAATGGCAAATCATTTCATAAACTTTACTGTGGGAAAAGTGATATGGTGATATGATTCAGTTTGCTGCCATTATGACTGGTTTCACATTTGTCTCCAGCGATTATAAAGTCAAATATATCCAAAACAAATGTCATTTCTATTTACAATCCCCTTACCCAGTGCCCCTGTGACAACAATTTTGGACGCCCTTGTGTCTCCCCTAAATGTGGAGTATGAAATAATTTGTACATAACTAATGCCTGCAATGCAGTGAAGAAAACGATATGACAACAATAACGTCTAATGTAACTGGCCCCTCTAACAGTACAACTGGCCCCAGCATGCCCCCCCCCCCCCCCCCCCCCCCCAGTTGAAATGGTCTAGAACCGCCACTGGTTAGGCCGTCATTGTAAATAAGAATTTGTTCTTAACTGACTTACCTAGTTAAATAAATATTAAATAAAAGAACATTTATATGGTTATAAAACACAGGGAGCTTCAACAACAGGAAGATGTCATACAGCAGTCTGAACTTTCCACCTGGCTGACTGTGGAATAATCGTGATCGTTGTGATATGTGGACGAAGTCATTTATATTCAATACATCTGGAGTTACTGCTAATAGACAGCGTGTGGGTTTTTTCAGGGCTTCTTTTCTTTGGAAAATACTTGTTTGAATCGTAGTTCCCCTAAATAGAGTAAGAATAATGTCCTAGGGGGTGTGGAATATGAACAACGTAGACTATACAGTGTACAGTGCATTCAGAAAGTATTCAGACCCCTTCCCTTTTCCACATTTTGTTATGTTACAGCCTTATTCTAAAATTGATTGTTTTTTTTCTTCATCAATCTACACCCCATAATGACATCACAATACCCCATAATGACATCACAATACCCCATAATGACATCACAATACCCCATAATGACATCACAATACCCCATAATGACAAAGTGAAAACTGGTTTTTAGAAATTTTAGCATAAGTATAAAATGTATTTTAAACAGAAATAACTTATTTGCATAAGTATTCAGACCCTTTACTATGAGACTCAGGTGCATCCTGTTTCCATTGATCATCCATGAGATGTTTCTACAACTTGATTGGAGTCCAAACTTTGGTAAATTCAATTGATTGGACATGATTTGGAAAGGCACACAGAGTACCAAAACATTTCAACGTAGCACCATCATAGGATACCACCTTTCCAACAAGTTAGTTTGTGAAATTTCTGCTCTACTAGAGCAGGACTCAGCCCTTATATTGGCCATATACCCCCCCTCTGGACTCAGCCCTTATATTAGCCATATACCCCCCCCCCCCTCTGGACTCAGCCCTTATATTGGCCATATACCACCACCCCCCCCCCCCCCTCTGGACTCAGCCTTTATATTAGCCATATACCACCCCCCCTCTGGACTCAGCCTTTATATTAGCCATATACCACCCCCCCTCTGGACTCAGCCCTTATATTGGCCATATACCACCCCCCCTCTGGACTCAGCCCTTATATTAGCCATATACCACCCCCCCTCTGGACTCAGCCCTTATATTAGCCATATACCACCCCCCCTCTGGACTCAGCCCTTATATTGGCCATATACCACCCCCCCTCTGGACTCAGCCCTTATATTAGCCATATACCACCCCCCCTCTGGACTCAGCCCTTATATTAGCCATATACCACCACCCCTCTGGACTCAGCCCTTATATTAGCCATATACCACCCCCCCTCTGGACTCAGCCCTTATATTAGCCATATACCACCCCCCCCTCTGGACTCAGCCCTTATATTAGCCATATACCACCACCCCCCCTCTGGACTCAGCCCTTATATTAGCCATATACCACCCCCCCTCTGGACTCAGCCTTTATATTAGCCATATACCACCCCCCCTCTGGACTCAGCCCTTATATTAGCCATATACCCCCCCCCCCCTCTGGACTCAGCCCTTATATTAGCCATATACCACCCCCCCTCTGGACTCAGCCTTTATATTAGCCATATACCACCCCCCCTCTGGACTCAGCCTTTATATTAGCCATATACCACCCCCCCTCTGGACTCAGCCCTTATATTAGCCATATACCACCACCCCCTCTGGACTCAGCCCTTATATTGGCCATATACCACCCCTCTGGACTCAGCCCTTATATTAGCCATATACCACCCCCCCTCTGGACTCAGCCCTTATATTAGCCATATACCACCCCCCCTCTGGACTCAGCCCTTATATTAGCCATATACCACCACCCCTCTGGACTCAGCCCTTATATTAGCCATATACCACCCCCCCTCTGGACTCAGCCCTTATATTAGCCATATACCACCACCCCCCCTCTGGACTCAGCCCTTATATTAGCCATATACCACCCCCCCTCTGGACTCAGCCTTTATATTAGCCATATACCACCCCCCCTCTGGACTCAGCCCTTATATTAGCCATATACCCCCCCCCCCCCCTCTGGACTCAGCCCTTATATTAGCCATATACCACCCCCCCTCTGGACTCAGCCTTTATATTAGCCATATACCACCCCCCCTCTGGACTCAGCCTTTATATTAGCCATATACCACCCCCCCTCTGGACTCAGCCCTTATATTAGCCATATACCACCCCCCCTCTGGACTCAGCCCTTATATTGGCCATATACCACCCCCCCTCTGGACTCAGCCCTTATATTAGCCATATACCACCCCCCCTCTGGACTCAGCCCTTATATTAGCCATATACCACCCCCCCTCTGGACTCAGCCCTTATATTAGCCATATACCACCCCCCCTCTGGACTCAGCCCTTATATTAGCCATATACCACCCCCCTCTGGACTCAGCCCTTATATTGGCCATTTTGTCATACCCGTGGTATACGGTCTGATATACCACAGCTTTCACAGCTGTCAGGGTTCGAACCACCCAGTTTATAAAAAATACCTTTTACAACCATTTAATGAGACTTGATTGGTAATTGAAAGACGGGATTTCAACAGCAGTGATTTTATTGACACACCTTGTTGTTTCTTGGGATTCACCAAGACCCATAGCTAACATCGTTCCCTCACTCAACAATCCTGACAACATTTACACGCAAGGTCTTAAAAACACACACATACAGGCTCTCTCTCTCACACACACACACACACACACACACACACACACACAGTAAGCAGTATATTTACTGAACAAAAATATAACCTCAACATGTAAACATGTAAAGTGTTGGTCCCATGTTTCATTAGCTGAAATATAAGATTCCAGCGTATTTCTTTTCAGACAAATTTGTTTAAATCCCTGTTAGTGAGCATTTCTCCTTTGCCAAGATAATCCATCCACCTGACAGGTGTTGCATATGAAGAAGCTGATTAAACAGCATGATCATTACACAGGTGCACCTTGTGCCGGGGACGATAAAAGGCCACGCTAAAATGTTTTGTCACACAACACAATGCCACAGATGTCTCAAGTTTCGAAGGAGCCATCAATTGGCATGCTGACTGCAGGAATGTCCACCAGAGCTGTTGCCAAAGAATTTAATGTTAATTTCTCTACCATAAGCCACCTCTAATGATGTTTTAGAGAATTTGGCAGTACGTACAACCGGCATCACAACCGCAGACCACTTGTAACCACCCCAGCCCAGGACCTCCACATCCGGCTTCTTCACCTGCGGGAACGTCTAAGACCAGCCACCCGGACAGCTGATGAAACTGAGGAGTATTTCTGTCTGTAATAAAGCCCTTTTGTGGGGAAAAACAAATTCTGATTAACTGGGCAGGGGCACAGCCATGGGTGGGCCTGGGAGGGCATAGGCCCACCCACTGGGGAGCCAGGCCCACCCATGGCTGTGCCCCTGCCCAGTCATGTGAAATCCATTGATTAGGGCCTAATTAATTGATTTCAATTGACTGATTTCCTTATATGAACTGTAACTCAGTAAAGTCGTTTAAATTGTTGTATGTTACGTTTATATTTTTGTTCAGTATAAATAGTCTCAGCTGAGTCACTGACTGAGAAAAACAACAATCTTAAACACTACAAAAAGAAACAAAAATCCAGCAGAATTAAAAGACAAAATAAAGACAAATCAATGAGGCTTGAATAAATCATTATTCTATATTTAAAATCTAAAATAATTATACCGTTTTTGTAAAAAGTCTCATTCTCTTTGATATAGAGTATATTTATATTTAAAAAAGGTACTAATATGTTGCTTCACTTCATGACCGATTGTCTGTAAAAATTATTAACCTAAAGTAAAACTCCTTCTTTCAGTCGAGAGCTTGTCAATAGAGGCCTGTCAGTCGAGGGCCTGTCAATAGACGCCTGTCAGTCGAGAGCCTGTCAATAGAGGCCTGTCAGTCGAGAGCCTGTCAATAGAGGCCTGTCAGTCGAGAGCTTGTCAATAGAGGCCTGTCAGTCGAGAGCTTGTCAATAGAGGCCTGTCAGTCGAGAGCTTGTCAATAGAGGCCTGTCAGTCGAGAGTTTGTCAATAGAGGCCTTTCAGTTGAGAGCTTGTCAATAGAGGCCTGTCAGTCGAGAGTTTGTCAATAGAGGCCTTTCAGTTGAGAGCTTGTCAATAGAGGCCTTTCAGTCGAGGGCTTGTCAGTCAAGAGCTTGTCAGTTGAGAACTTGTCGATAGAGGCCTTTCAGTTGAGAGCTTGTCGATAGAGGCCCTTCAGTTGAGAGCCTGTCAATAGAGGCCTTTCAGTTGAGAGCTTGTAAGTCGAGAGTTTGTCGATAGAGGCCCTTCAGTTGAGAGTTTGTCAATAGAGGCCTTGTAATGTTCCGCCCCATTAGAATACAATGCCTTCTCTATTTAAATAGTATTATTATTTGTACCAAAAACAATCTGTTGAACACATGTAACCAAAGCATGAGGCAAAAATACATGTAAAAGCAACAAGAATGTGTCTGAGAACAGCACACACACACACACACACACACACACACACACACACACACACACACACACACACACACACACACACACACACACACCCCACACACACCACACACACACACACACACACATACACACACTTCACATATGAGACCATAGATTCAGTAGTATTGTCAATACAACCATTCAGAACTACCAAGAGTAAAGGGTTCTGGGGACTCAAAATCAAATAATCACTGGGAGGAAAAAATTACAAGGAAAGTGGAAAGAGAAAAGGAACAGAGATGTCTCCTTTATGCCCCCGATCAGTCATCCCAGTCCCCTGGTTTTAGGACTGCGTCCCTAAACGACACCCTATTCCCAATTTGGTGCACTACTTTTGACCAAGGGAGTAGTGCGCTATGTAGGGAAGAGGGTCCCATTTTGGGACTCGGGGCCCAGGGCTCCATTCCTCCAGGGTCTCACAGCTCTGTGTTCTTCCCAGGCAGAGCCACCTTTTTCTGGATGTCTTCATCCGACGAGACCCCATCCCTCTCCACTCTCTCCTTCTCAGTTGATAGGGCCTTTCCCTTCCCCTTCTTCTTCTTCTTCTTCACCTTCTCTTTCTTCTTTTTCTTCATCGTCTTCTCTCCTTCCTGCCTGCCGCCGCCCTCACTCCCTCCTCCTCCTCCCTCGCTCCCTCCTCCTCCTCCCTCGCTCCCTCCTCCCAGGTCTTTGCTCTTCGTTCCCTTCTTTCCTACTCCCTTCTTTTTTTTCTTCTTCTTGTCCTCGGCGATGGCTGCCGCGTCTCCCTTCTTCTTAGAGTACTCCTCTTTCAGACAGGCTGGAGAAGAGGGGGAGAGGATGAAGAGAAGAGGGGGAGAAGAGGAGGAGAAGAGGGGGATGAGAAAGAGGATGGGAGGGAGAAAACAAGAGTAATTAAACAAGCATTCTAATAACTAAGACATTCAAAACGATAAAATAAGTTACAATGTGTGTGTGCTTTCTGTAGGGTGTGTGTGTGTGTGTGTGTGTGTGTGTGTGTGTGTGTGTGTGTGTGTGTGTGTGTGTGTGATCTGTGTGTGATCTGTGTGTGTGTGTGTGTGATCTGTGTGTGTGTGTGTGTGTGTGTGTGTGTGTGTGTGTGTGTGTGTGTGTGTGTGTGTGTGTGTGTGTGTGTGTGTGTGTGTGTGTGATCTGTGTGTGTGTGTGTGTGTGTGTGTGTGTGTGTGTGTGTGTGTGTGTGTGATCTGTGAGTGTGTGTGATCTGTGTGTGTGTGTGTGTGTGTGAGTGTGTGTGTGTGTGTGAGTGTGTGTGTGAGTGTGAGTGTGTGATCTGTGAGTGTGTGATCTGTGAGTGTGTGTGATCTGTGTGTGTGTGTGAGTGTGTGTGTGTGTGTGAGTGTGTGATCTGTGAGTGTGTGTGTGTGATCTGTGTGTGTGTGTGTGATCTGTGTGTGTGTGTGTGTGTGTGTGTGTGTGTGTGTGTGTGTGTGTGTGTGATCTGTGAGTGTGTGTGATCTGTGTGTGTGTGTGTGTGTGTGAGTGTGTGTGTGTGTGTGAGTGTGTGTGTGAGTGTGAGTGTGTGATCTGTGAGTGTGTGATCTGTGAGTGTGTGTGATCTGTGTGTGTGTGTGAGTGTGTGTGTGTGTGTGAGTGTGTGATCTGTGAGTGTGTGTGTGTGATCTGTGTGTGTGTGTGTGATCTGTGTGTGTGTGTGTGTGTGTGTGTGTGTGTGTGTGTGTGTGTGTGTGTGTGTGTGTGTGTGTGTGTGTGTGTGTGTGTGTGTGTGTGTGTGTGTGTGTGTGTGTGTGTGTGTGTGTGAGTGTGTGTGTGTGATCTGTGTGTGTGTGTGTGTGTGTGTGTGTGTGTGTGTGTGTGTGTGTGTGTGTGTGTGTGTGTGTGTGTGTGTGTGTGTGTGTGTGTGTGTGTGAGTGTGTGATCTGTGAGTGTGTGTGTGTGTGTGAGTGTGTGATCTGTGAGTGTGTGTGTGTGTGTGTGTGTGTGATCTGTGAGTGTGTGTATTACCGGCGTCCTGTCCCTTCAGAACGTGGTTCTCACAGAGGTAGGTGGTGAGGTCTTCCTCCTGACTGCCTTTGTACCACTCCTCTATAACCTCCTCATACTTCTCTACCATAACGTCACACTGAGACAGTTCAAAAGAAAACAGAAGACAGTTGATATGTTTGGCAATATACCGTTTCTAATAAATTGATTCATTAATTAGTCAATTTAATCCTCACCTGTTTCTTGAGGTCAGCGACCTCTGCAGAGGTTTCGTTCCAAAGTTCATAGGGGATATCCATGACAACCTTTACCCCTTTATGGACCAGCCCATGGAGGGTAGAGAAGGTCTCTGACATACCCTGGGGAGAGAGATGGAGGGGGAGAGAGGGAGAGAGATGGGGGAGAGAGATGGAGACGGAGGGGGAGAGAGATGGGGAGAGAGGGGGAGAGAGAGGGGGAGAGAGAGGGGGAGAGAGGGGGAGCGAGATGGGGAGAGAGGGAGAGAGATGGAGACGGTGGATGAGAGAGATGGGGGAGAGAGATGGGGGAAAGGGAGGGGGAGAGAGAGGGGTGAAAGGGAAGGGGGAAAGGAGGGGGAGAGAGAGAGAAGAGGGAGGCAGAAAGAGTAGGAGAGATGATCTGTGTCTAGTTAACAACTATTGATGTGTGTAATTATATGTCCTTGTCTTTACACAGAGAGCCTCTGACACACACGGACTGACCTTGGCAAAGCGGTTGCTGCCCTCTCTCTCCTTGTGTAGGTTGTAGCCAGAGAGCCTCTGACACACATTCTCCACAACCTCAATGAAACGGATGTCTCTACAGAGAGAGAGAGAGAGGGGGGGGGGGGGGGGGGGAGACAGAGAGAGAGAGAGACAGAGAGAGAGGCAGAGAGAGAGGCAGAGAGAGAGAGGCAGAGAGAGAGAGGCAGAGAGAGAGAGAGAGAGAGAGAGAGAGAGAGGCAGAGAGAGAGAGAGAGAGAGGCAGAGAGAGAGAGAGAGAGAGAGAGGCAGAGAGAGAGAGGCAGAGAGAGAGAGAGGCAGAGAGAGAGAGAGAGAGAGAGGAGGGATTGATAAAAATGAGAGAAAGGAGGAGGCAAAGAAAAACAGTGAAGGAGAAAGAGAGGAGGGGGTACAGAGAAAGATTGACGGATGGAGGAAGGGAGAGAGATAAAAGCCATCTTGTTTGAGAGAAAAAAAAGATACTCTGTTTAATTTAGTAATTTAGCCTTTTTTTCCCTCCTAGTGTTCACAAGTCATGACATAATGACAGAACTTCCTATTTATAAAGCCTAGGCCGCCTCCCACAGGAAGGGACCCAGACCAAGTTCCTGTCCCCTGCTACCATAGCAGCCCTGTTATCTCCACAGTAACGGCACAGAGAGGAAATAGACACCGCTCGCTCAAGTCAAGCACTTCTACAGTGAAAAGCCTCTAAAGCTTGTGAACATATAGGATGCAGGCAGAAGTTAGGCCCAGATCCAGGTTAACCTCGCCAGACCCTTTATCATTATGTGGGGAAGACAAAGGGGGCAACTCCATTCTACTCCTACAGACACGCACTGCATAAATTGCATCCTATTTCCAAATATAGTGCACTACATTTCACCAAAAACCCCATAGGGAACAGGACTCCATTTGGAACACATTTTTACATTTCAGCAATAGAAGATGGGATTCTGTGACATCACAGCTGTGTGATTAAACGTCACTTACGACTTGACATATTTGATTGGTGGAGCTCCTTTGTTGCCGTCAAGGAAACGGTAGTTCCTCTCGATCACTTCCTTGGTTTTGCCCGTTTCCTCAAAGGCAGACTTCATCTCAATACTGACAAACTTACACACTGAGAGAGAGAGAGAGAGAGAGAGAGAGAGAGAGAGACAGAGAGAGAGAGAGACAGAGAGAGAGAGAGAGAGACAGAGAGAGACAGTGAGAGAGAGACAGTGAGAGAGAGAGACAGAGAGAGAAAGAGAGACAGTGAGAGAGACAGAGAGAGAGAAAGAGAGACAGTGAGAGAGACAGAGAGAGAGAGAGAGAGAGAGAGAGAGAGAGAGAAAGACAGAGACAGAGAGAGAGAGAGAGAAAGAGAGAGACAGAAAGAGAGAGACAGTGAGAGAGAGAGACAGAGAGAGAGAGAGACAGAGAGAGAGACAGAGAGAGAGAGACAGACAGACAGACAGAGAGACAGAATATATACATAATATGACATTTGAAATGTCTCTATTCCTTCTGAACTTCTGTGAGTGTCATTTTTACTGTTCATTGTTTTATTGTTTATTTCACTTTTGTATATTATCTACTTCACTTGCTTTGGCAATGTTAACATATGTTTCCCATGGTAATAAAGCCCTTTGAATTAAATTGAAAGAGAGAGGAAATATAAATTGTTATATTTACTGTAGTGTCAGGTGTCTAAAAAGAGGAAGTAGTAAACATTAGGGTTTCACTTCTGCATCACGCACACACTGCTACGCTATAACGGGCAAAGACTCAACGGCTATTAGGTTATCATGGGTAACAAATGGCAACTCGTTCTGGCTAATAGAATGAATTAAAATGAATGAAATAAGCTCATAGTTGGTTTAAAAATAGTTTACAAATGGAACGAATGAATGGCATTGTTTCTGTCCTTCTCGGGAAAAGACAAAGGCTATCAGGGGGTATTGTACGCCTACATTTCAGATATAATACAACTAGTTTTATACAATAAAATACAAGCTCTCTCTCTCTCTATTTTGGGTTTCCAAATAGGGGTGAATGAATAGCATTGTTTTTGTTCTTGCTCTTCCTACCTTCACATTTATTAGGCAGATGAACCCACTCGTCATCCCCCTCTTTCTTCTCCGCTCCCTCGACCAAGGCGCTCAGCAAAAACACCGTTAGACAAGTAAACCAAACCATTCTGTCTAAATGTTGTTGTTTTCTAGTAAATAAAGAGGTCTACTGTTATCTAGACCGTTAGATTCGCTTATTTACATCTCGTTCTCAACCTACGGCTTACTGCTGTGAAGAAGGCAACAATAGCTAAGTACTTCTGGGTCACGGATTTTTAGAATCCTTCAGAATAAGAGTCCTGTCCCGTATACTTTGTAAATGAATGATTAAGCTGAAAATGATGGAAAATGTGCACAATTATCAATCTATTTTATAATAGTTATCATACAAAGAATAATTTAAAGTATTTCTATGAGATATTATGTGATTTTTTTTGTGTATGTACACCTATCGTTTCCCAAACTTGGTCCAAACATTGACTTCAATACAAAACCTCAGAGCTCTTGCAGCATGAACTGACATGTTGTCCACCCAATCAAAGGATCAGATAATGAATCTAGCACTGAAAGCATAAACTATAGCTAGCACCGCAGTGCATAAAATGTGCTGAGTTATTGACTCAAAGAGAGAGAAAGACAATAGTTGAACAGTTTTTGAACAAATACATGTATTTAAAAATGTAGGAGAAGCAAGAGAGAGAGAGGTAACTATATTTTCTTGGTGTTTTTTTCACTTTCACTTAGCTAGCGAATGCAGCTAGCTAGTTTAGCCTACTCAAACACCCGGTTTAAACAGAGAGGTTAGCTATGTTAGCTAGCTGGCTATGGCTATCCGACACTGAAGCTCTTCCAAGTCAAGGTAAAATTTTGGTTTTATTAATTTATTGCCACCGGGGCCCGCCAGTGAAACTGCTAAACTGTTTGCTGGCTGTACACTGTACTGCATGAGTGTAGTGGGTTTACTCACACATTAGTTCTAGTAGCTATGTTGACTAAGACGTTATGACAATGGCGATGATGCGGTGACAATGATGTAGCGGTTATGATAAGAAGGTTTCGGTTTGGAAAAGGTTTCTTCGCCTGATCACAGACAGCTGATGTGTTGTGCAATGAAGTCCACAAGCGAAGGGAAAAGGTGAGTTGAGGAGAGCGCGTAGATGGGAGACGGAATGATAAAACAATCAAAGAGATCATGCTGTTTATATGTGGCTGCTATGAAAGAGATCATGCTGCTTGTATGTGGCTGCTATGAAAGAGATCATGCTGCTTGTATGTGGCTGCTATGAAACGGATCATGCTGTTTGTATGTGTCTGCTCTGAAAGGGATCATGCTGTTTGTATGTGTCTGCTATGAAAGAGATCATGCTGTTTGTATGTGGCTGCTATGAAAGAGATCATGCTGTTTGTATGTGGCTGCTATGAAACGGATCATGCTGTTTGTATGTGTCTGCTCTGAAAGGGATCATGCTGTTTGTATGTGGCTGCTATGAAAGTGAACTGTGTTTGCGTGTGATCAGGGATGTATTCATTCTGCCGATTCTGTTAAAAAATAAAAAAACATCTTAAACCGAAGCAAACGGAATGAAACTAGGATAAACATACCTGAATTTGTCCAATAGAAACTCACGTTTTCAACTGTTGGGCTAATGATTACATTCTAGATCAGCTAGATGCAGGCAAGATTGTGTGTATATATGTTTATCTCACATAATATAAAAATATGCATCAAGGTGTCTGTAATAGAATAAATGTGGCAAAAACGAGTGTAGACATTCATAAAATGCATTTATATTGCTTCCAAATAATTTTGTACAATGGCAGAGGAGTACCAAGATGGTGGCTTCAACACAGCCCCCCCCCCTATCAGTCATCTGGTGTTTATATAAATCATTGGTATATAACCGTGGATTACAACTCACCTGAAATGAACGCATCTCGCGACGGTAACACAACCGCCATCCGCAAGCTCACCACCCATCTCCCCTTGATGTTTTACCAAGCTGCTCGACAACACGAGGTTGACAAGGAGAGAGGAGGAGAGAGAAGAGGAGGGGAGGAGAGGAGGGGGGGGGAGAATTGCCAAAAGCTGTCATCAAGGCAAAGGGTGGCTACTTTGAAGAAACTCAAATATAAAGTATATTTTGATTTGTTTAACACTTTTTTGGTTACTACATGATTCCATATGTGTTATTTCATAGTTTTGATGTCTTCACTACTTTTCTACAATGTAGAAAATAGTAAAAAAAAGAAAGAAAAACCCTGGAATGAGAAGTTGTGTCCAAACTTTTGACTGGTGCTGTTTAAACTGTATATTTTCAGATGGGCCTATAGTGTATTATAATGTATTATAGTGTATGATAATGTATTATAGTGTATTATAATGTATTATAGTGTATTATAATGTATTATAGTGTATTATAATGTATTATAGTGTATTATAGTGTATTATAATGTATTATAGTGTATTATAATGTATTATAGTGTATTATAAGAATTATTATTAATACAGGCATTATAAATAATGTTTTGTTATTTTATTACTGTTGTTACCATGACAACTAGTCATCGTTACTAGTAATCATTACTTTTAATGCTGCTCACAATAATGTCAATGCTGTAATATTATTTGTGCTACAAAGGCAATTTACTTTTTGTCATATTAAATTAAACATTTAATATGATTAAATTAAACATATTAAACATAATTTTAGGTCTGATAACATTTCCTTATAAAATATTATGCATTTCCACCATTTTAATATTTTCTACCATCTTCATTGTGGGACTTTTGTTTTGAAGGGACATTGCCAAGGTCACGGCTTTATTCTTGTTAGGTCTCGCTTATTCTTGCTGGTGGAACAGAGGTCTACGTTTCCTGAGTGGTTCCACTTCCACCTTGTGCAGCGCTACAAACCACAGCTGGGACGTTCTTGACGAATCAGAGGCCGAGAAGTGTCACCGTTCGTCCAATCAGTGATGGAGGCGAGAGGGGTTGTACCCGTACCAACAGATCTAGGATCAGTTTACCGTCGGCAAATGATAGCTGGAGAATCACTAGAATACCAACAGAGGGCACCATTGTCTTATTTTTTACACCGGAAATTGCTGTGGTTTCCCGAGAAAGAACTCCGACCAGAGAGATTTCCCGACAGCCTCCTATAGGCTATTTGGAAGTCGCCCCAAACTACTGATAAAAAGTCAGGTAACCTATTTCAATATCCTTCTAATAGAGAAAGAGCTAGGTTAATACTCTGAGGCTAAGGGCTACTTTAAAGCCCCTTTCTATCCACCCACCTGTGCCATTTAACGGCCTGTGTTTAATAGGTATGGAGTTCAATCAGGAAGACTGATCTGAATGCATACAGTAAGCAGAACATACCCATACTGTTATTTATCTTGCTCCTTTGCACCCCAGTATCTCTACTTGCACACTCATCTTCTGCACATCTACCATTCCAGTGTTTAATTGCTATATTGTAATTATTTCGCCACTATGGCCTATTTATTGCCTTACCTCCCTAATCCTACCTCATTTGCACACACTGTATGTAGATTTATTTTTCTTTTGTGTTATTGACTGTACGTTTGTTTATTCCATGTGTAGCTCTGTGTTGTTGTTTGTGTCGCACTGCTTTGCTTTATCTTGGCCAGTGTAACAGTATAGCTTCCGTCCCACTCCTCGCCCCAACCCGGGCTCGAACCAGGGACCCTCTGCACACATCAACAACTGACACCCACGAAGCATCGTTACCCATCGCGCCACAAAACTACTTCAGGTCTCAGAGCGAGTGACGTCACCCGATTGAAACGCTATTAGCGCGCACCACCGCTAACTAACTAGCCATTTCACATCGGTTACATCAGGTCCAGTTGTAAATGAGAACTTGTTCTCAACTGGCCTACCTGGTTAAATAAAGGTACAATAAAACATAAAAAACATAATTCACTTTGTTTCCTATTCTATGGGCACCACTGTGATTATTATTATTTGACCCTGTTGGTCATCTATGAACATTTGAACATCTTGGCCATGTTCTGTTATAATCTCCACCCGGCAAGGCCAGAAGAGGACTGGCCACCCCTCATAGCCTGGTTCCTCTCTAGGTTTCTTCCTAGGTTCTGGCCTTTCTAGGGAGTTTTTCCTAGCCACCCCTCACAGCCTGGTTCCTCTCTAGGTTTCTTCCTAGGTTCTGGCCTTTCTAGGGAGTTTTTCCTAGCCACCGTGCTTCTACACCTGCATTGCTTGCTGTTTGGGGGTTTTAGGCTGGGTTTCTGTACAGCACTTTGAGATATCAGCTGATGTAAGAAGGGCTATATAAATAAATACATTTGATTTGATAGTGGAAATGAACACAAATTATTATCATCAGAATAGAGCAGTTTGTTCTCTTCTTTCCTGTTAGCCATGTGTGGAATGTCATTCACCTATTTTACCTTGAGCCTATAAGCACGACACAATAATCCACATTCCTCAGGCTTGCTGTTCAACCAATGGGCTCACTCTTGCAATTATCACTTCCCTCTCTCTCTCTCTCAACCAATGGGCTCACTCTTGTAATTATCACTTCCCTCTCTCTCAACCAATGGGCTCACTCTTGTAATTATCACTTCCCTCTCTCTCAACCAATGGGCTCACTCTTGTAATTATCACTTCCCTCTCTCTCAACCAATGGGCTCACTCTTGTAATTATCACTTCCCTCTCTCTCAACCAATGGGCTCACTCTTGCAATTATCACTTCCCTCTCTCTCTCAACCAATGGGCTCACTCTTGTAATTATCACTTC
The DNA here is from genome assembly GCF_965601325.2 of Salmo salar. Taxonomy (NCBI): domain Eukaryota; kingdom Metazoa; phylum Chordata; class Actinopteri; order Salmoniformes; family Salmonidae; genus Salmo; species Salmo salar. Next base: position 95,775,154 of record NC_138308.1, on the reverse strand, counting down.
CCTCTCTCTCAACCAATGGGCTCACTCTTGTAAATATCACTTCCCTCTCTCTCAACCAATGGGCTCACTCTTGTAATTATCACTTCCCTCTCTCTCAACCAATGGGCTCACTCTTGTAATTATCACTTCCCTCTCTCTCAACCAATGGGCTCACTCTTGTAAATATCACTTCCCTCTCTCTCTCAACCAATGGGCTCACTCTTGTAAATATCACTTCCCTCTCTCTCAACCAATGGGCTCACTCTTGTAATTATCACTTCCCTCTCTCTCAACCAATGGGCTCACTCTTGTAATTATCACTTCCCTCTCTCTCTCAACCAATGGGCTCACTCTTGTAATTATCACTTCCCTCTCTCTCAACCAATGGGCTCACTCTTGTAAATATCACTTCCCTCTCTCTCTCAACCAATGGGCTCACTCTTGTAAATATCACTTCCCTCTCTCTCAACCAATTGGTTTGGTAAAACCTTGCGGCGTATCGATATGTCGACTTACCCTTGTTCTCTCGTTTGAATGTTTCTCAGCAACAGTTTTTATTTTTGACAGCCATGGACCTCTCCACGACCACCTGTCATCAGCCTCTGGCTCTGAGGAGCATTCTTCAGAGACAAGGCCATTCCCCAAACTATTTAATACAATTATATATTGCATTCTGTCTCTTGTTGTTAATTCAGTTAAGCCTGTACTCAACTGAAATGACTTATGGACGGGTAACACATGGTACCTTTGTGTGTGTGTGTGTGTGTGTGTGTGTGAGAGAGAGAGAGAGGAATAGCCAGTGAACACTACTTCCTCACTAGTTCAATAATAGTAACATAGATAGATCAGGGTTCTTCAAGCTCAGCATCCGCGGCTTAACATTGAGTTGATGGGGGAGTGGATGGATGGAGAGATGGAGGGAGAGATGGATGGAGAGACGGAGGGAGAGACGGATGGAGAGACGGATAGAGAGACGGATGGAGAGACGGATGGAGAGAGAAAGATCGAGATAAAAGCCTTTTTTTATTACCGTTCTCTGGCAGCCAACACACACGCACACACACAGAGAGAGAGAGAGAGCAGTGCAAGCCCTTTTGTTAAAGCTGCCATCCCAGAGAATACTCCTAGTGACTGAGGATATTAAAGGACCACACAGTATGAACACAAAGCAACTGGTAGTTTAACAGTTAGATTTGTTTTGAGAGTAAATATGAACCATTCTTCACAGGACAATCAGCTTTTGCATGTGTGTGGAAAGAGTGGAACATCTAGTCAGTCAGTCAGTCAGTTAATCAGCCAGTCAGTTAATCAGTTAATCAGCCAGTCAGTTAGTTAATCAGTCAGTTAATCAGCCAGTCAGTTAATCAGCCAGTTAATCAGCCAGTCAGTTAATCAGCCAGTCAGTTAATCAGCCAGTCAGCCAGTCAGTTAATCAGCCAGTCAGTTAATCAGTTAATCAGCCAGTCAGTTAGTTAATCAGTCAGTTAATCAGCCAGTTAATCAGCCAGTCAGTTATTCAGTCAGTTAATCAGCCAGTTAATCAGCCAGTCAGTTAATCAGCCAGTTAATCAGCCAGTCAGTTAATCAGCCAGTCAGTCAGTCAGTTAATCAGCCAGTCAGTTAATCAGTTAATCAGCCAGTCAGTTAGTTAATCAGCCAGTTAATCAGCCAGTCAGTTAATCAGCCAGTCAGTTAATCAGTCAGTCAGTTAATCAGCCAGTCAGTTAATCAGTTAATCCGCCAGTCAGTTAGTTAATCAGTCAGTTAATCAGCCAGTTAATCAGCCAGTCAGTTAATCAGCCAGTTAATCAGCCAGTCAGTTAATCAGCCAGTCAGTCAGTCAGTTAATCAGCCAGTCAGTTAATCAGCCAGTCAGTTAATCAGCCAGTCAGTCAGTCAGTTAATCAATCAATCAGGCAGTCAGCCAGCCAGTCAGATAATCAGTTATTCAGACAATCAGTCAGTCAGTCAGTCAGTCAGTTAATCAGTCAGTCAATCAGCCAGTCAGTCAATCAGCCAGTCAGTCAATCAGCCAGTCAGTCACTCAGCCAGTCAGTCAGTCAGCCAGTCAGCCAGTCAGATCAATCAATAAAACATGATTCAGCATTCAGACCCTTTATTGAGTTGTTCAAACTTAATGTGGTTATTATTATTATATAATCAAATGTTCAAAAGGGGTACAGTCAGGGGGGGGGGGTTGTTACTGGACAGGGGGGTTGTTACTGGACAGGGGGGTTATGGGTTGTTACTGGACAGGGGGGGTTGTTACTGGACAGGGGGGTTATGGGTTGTTACTGGACAGGGGGGGGTTGTTACTGGACAGGGGGGGGTTGTTACTGGACAGGGGGGGTTGTTACTGGACGGGGGGGTTAGGGGTTTTTACTGGTCAGGGGGGGTTGTTACTGGACAGGGGGGGTTGTTACTGGACAGGGGGGGGTTGTTACTGGACAGGGGGGGTTAGGGGTTGTTACTGGACAGGGGGGGTTGTTACTGGACAGGGGGGGTTGTTACTGGACGGGGGGGGGGTTAGGGGTTGTTACTGGACAGGGGGGGTTGTTACTGGACAGGGGGGGGTTAGGGGTTGTTACTGGACAGGGGGGGTTGTTACTGGACAGGGGGGGTTGTTACTGGACAGGGGGGGGTTGTTACTGGACCCTATTCCCAGTATAGTGCACTACCATAGAGCAAGGCTGGCACCCTATTCCCTATGTAGTGCACTACCATAGACCAGAGCTGGCACCCTATTCCCAGTATAGTGCACTACCATAGACCAGGGCTGGCACCCTATTCCCAGTATAGTGCACTACCCTTGACCAGTATGTATTATATAGTACACTACATTTGATGAGTATTCCCTATGGCTCATGCACTATATAGGGAATAGGGTTTCCATTTGGGACGCAAACGTAGGTACACTGGACCCCTGTCAGTAACACGATCAGTCCCTGGAGAATAAAGTCACATGTGATTATCATCAGAATATATAAAAATAACAGTTTAATGCATTTATTATGTGAAATATCTTAAAGATTTACATCCCTTTATTAGACATGGGGGGGGCATGAATGTGTGTGTGTGTGTGTGTGTGTGTGTGTGTGTGTGTGTGTGTGTGTGGATGTGTTTAACTATTCTTGTGGGGACCAGAAGTTCCCATAAGAATAGTAAACAAACATAAATCATACAAACTGGGGACATTTTGTTAGTATTTGACCTTGTGGGGACTATTTCTAAGGGATTTAGGTTTAAGCTTAGAATTTGTGTTAGGGTTAGGAGCTAGGGTTAGGAGCTAGGGTTAGTTTTAGGGTTAGGAGCTAGGGTTAGGAGCTAGGGTTAGTTTTAGGGTTAGGAGCTAGGGTTAGTTTTAGGGCTAGGAGCTAGGGTTAGGAGCTAGGAGCTAGGGTTAGGAGCTAGGGTTAGTTTTAGGGTTAGGAGCTAGGGTTAGTTTTAGGGTTAGGTTTTTGGGGTAAGGTTAGGGTTAGGTTTTTGGGGTAAGGTTGGGGTTAGGGTTTGGTTTTGGGTCAGGGGTTAGGAAAAATAAGATTTTGAATGGGACTGAATTGTGTGTCCCCACAAGGTTAGCTGTACAAGACTGTGTGTGTGTGTGTGTGTGTGTGTGTGTGTGTGTGTGTGTGTGTGTGTGTGTGTGTGTGTGTGTGTGTGTGTGTGTGTGTGTGTGTCAGGATTTCCATTAGGAAAATGTGGCCCCTGGACAACGTGACTGGAAAGATTTTAATTTACAGGCCATTTGAGAAATGAACCGGAGCCATATGTGACGTCCAACCACGGTGCTCAGAATGACAGAAATAACATGTCGATTATGGTAATTCATCTCAACAGAACAAGCAACTCCTGTAATGAAGCAGCCAATAAAACAACATTTTCAAAAATTTCCCAAAATGCAATTCACTGGAAAAACGCCATTCTAAAACAGACCGCCTGATAGCGATTCCATATGTGACAGAGATGAAAATGATCATTGAAATTAACGTTTCATTACAACGTGCATATGAAAATGATAACTGGCACGCATATCGGTTGAAATTGTAGAATAAATTGTAAGCTTCCCCCAAAACTTTAAACTCACGCGCTGCCTATGAAGTCTTTATTAAATAATTGCCTCTCTGTTTCCATAGTCGGATTATAACTCTCGGCTACTTTGAAGCAAGGTAAGAAACGCCTCATAATATGTATTAAAACATTCAGGTTTCAAGTAATTAAGTGTTTTCAAAATGCATATGTTCCCCAGGTCATATTGTAAAGTGGTGGGGTGATGTGCTGATAGCCTGTTACCATGAGGACTAAAGAACACTGCAATTTATTTCCACTAAATTATACAAATTAAGCATGACAGTCAAATGTATTTACATTGACTGGTATTTCCATGAATGAATTAAAAGCACTATTTTGCAATGGGATATTTTTTTCTCATTCATTTTGGCCGGCAACCGTTCTATCGGCTTTTCAATTGCCGGCAAAAGCCGGCTAACGGAAACCCTGGTTGGTTGGTTGGTTGGTTGGTTGGTGTCTGTCTGTCTGTCTGTCTGTCTGTCTGTCTGTCTGTCTGTCTGTCTGTCTGTCTGTCTGTCTGTCTGTCTGTCTGTCTGTCTGTCTGTCTGTCTGTCTGTCTGTCTGTCTGTCTGTCTGTCTGTCTGTCTGTCTGTGTGTCTGTGTGTCTGTGTGTCTGTGTGTGTGTGTATATATATGAAACCCAGTGTATGGTTGTGATTGAAGTCAATTCCTTCATGATCTGCCCAAGACATTGTTAACTTCAACTGTATGTATATTAATCTGAGACTGCAAATTAGTCTGTCTGTTTTCATATACCTTCTATATCCATATACCAGTCATCACTCACTTACCAGGGAGTGAGCGAGAGAGAGAGAGAGAGAGAGAGAGAGAGAGAGAGAGAGCAAGAGGGAGTGAGAGAAAGAGGGCGTGAGAGAAAGAGGGGGGAGGGGGAGAGAGAGGAGAGAGGGATGGAGGGGGAAAGAGAGGGAGGGAGGAGAGAGAGGAGAGAGAGCGCGTGGGAGATATATTGACCTCCTTTCTCTCTCTCTCTCTCTCTCTAGAGACCAGCCATATAAAGAGTTATTGACCTCCTTTCTCTCTCCCTAGAGACCAGCCATATAAAGAGTTATTGACCTCCTCTCTCTCTCCCTAGAGACCAGCCATATAAAGAGTTATTGACCTCCTCTCTCTCTCTCCCTCCCTAGAGACCAGCCATATAAAGAGTTATTGACCTCCTCTCTCTCTCCCAAGAGACCAGCCATATAAAGAGTTATTGACCTCCTCTCTCTCTCTCTCTCCCTAGAGACCAGCCATATAAAGAGTTATTGACCTCCTCTCTCTCTCTCTCCCTAGAGACCAGCCATATAAAGAGTTATTGACCTCCTCTCTCTCTCTCCCTCCCTAGAGACCAGCCATATAAAGAGTTATTGACCTCCTCTCTCTCTCCCTAGAGACCAGCCATATAAAGAGTTATTGACCTCCTCTCTCTCTCTCCCTAGAGACCAGCCATATAAAGAGTTATTGACCTCCTCTCTCTCTCCCTAGAGACCAGCCATATAAAGAGTTATTGACCTCCTCTCTCTCTCCCTAGAGACCAGCCATATAAAGAGTTATTGACCTCCTCTCTCTCTCTCTAGAGACCAGCCATATAAAGAGTTATTGACCTCCTCTCTCCCTCTCTAGAGACCAGCCATATAAAGAGTTATTGACCTCCTCTCTCTCTCTCCCTCCCTAGAGACCAGCCATATACAGAGTTATTGACCTCCTCTCTCTCTCCCTAGAGACCAGCCATATAAAGAGTTATTGACCTCCTCTCTCTCTCTCCCTCCCTAGAGACCAGCCATATAAAGAGTTATTGACCTCCTCTCTCTCTCCCTAGAGACCAGCCATATAAAGAGTTATTGACCTCCTCTCTCTCTCTCTCTCCCTAGAGACCAGCCATATAAAGAGTTATTGACCTCCTCTCTCTCTCTCTCCCTAGAGACCAGCCATATAAAGAGTTATTGACCTCCTCTCTCTCTCTCCCTCCCTAGAGACCAGCCATATAAAGAGTTATTGACCTCCTCTCTCTCTCCCTAGAGACCAGCCATATAAAGAGTTATTGACCTCCTCTCTCTCTCTCCCTAGAGACCAGCCATATAAAGAGTTATTGACCTCCTCTCTCTCTCCCTAGAGACCAGCCATATAAAGAGTTATTGACCTCCTCTCTCTCTCCCTAGAGACCAGCCATATAAAGAGTTATTGACCTCCTCTCTCTCTCCCTAGAGACCAGCCATATAAAGAGTTATTGACCTCCTCTCTCTCTCTCCCTAGAGACCAGCCATATAAAGAGTTATTGACCTCCTTTCTCTCTCCCTAGAGACCAGCCATATAAAGAGTTATTGACCTCCTCTCTCTCTCCCTAGAGACCAGCCATATAAAGAGTTATTGACCTCCTCTCTCTCCCTAGAGACCAGCCATATAAAGAGTTATTGACCTCCTCTCTCTCTCTCTAGAGACCAGCCATATAAAGAGTTATTGACCTCCTCTCTCTCTCCCTAGAGACCAGCCATATAAAGAATTATTGACCTCCTTTCTCTCTCTCCCTAGAGACCAGCCATATAAAGAGTTATTGACCTCCTCTCTCTCTCTCTAGAGACCAGCCATATAAAGAGTTATTGACCTCCTCTCTCCCTCTCTAGAGACCAGCCATTTAAAGAGTTATTGACCTCCTCTCTCTCTCTCTAGAGACCAGCCATATAAAGAGTTATTGACCTCCTCTCTCTCTCTAGAGACCAGCCATATAAAGAGTTATTGACCTCCTCTCTCTCTCTCCCTAGAGACCAGCCATATAAAGAGTTATTCACCTCCTCTCTCCCTCTCTAGAGACCAGCCATATAAAGAGTTATTGACCTCCTCTCGCTCTCTCTAGAGACCAGCCATATAAAGAGTTATTGACCTCCTCTCTCTCTCTCCCTAGAGACCAGCCATATAAAGAGTTATTGACCTCCTCTCTCTCTCTAGAGACCAGCCATATAAAGAGTTATTGACCTCCTTTCTCTCTCCCTAGAGACCAGCCATATAAAGAGTTATTGACCTCCTCTCTCTCTCTAGAGACCAGCCATATAAAGAGTTATTGACCTCCTCTCTCTCTCTCCCTAGAGACCAGCCATATAAAGAGTTATTGACCTCCTTTCTCTCTCTCTCTCTCCCTAGAGACCAGCCATATAAAGAGTTATTGACCTCCTCTCTCTCTCCCTAGAGACCAGCCATATAAAGAGTTATTGACCTCCTCTCTCTCCCTAGAGACCAGCCATATAAAGAGTTATTGACCTCCTCTCTCTCTCTCTCTCCCTAGAGACCAGCCATATAAAGAGTTATTGACCTCCTCTCTCTCTCCCTAGAGACCAGCCATATAAAGAGTTATTGACCTCCTCTCTCTCTCTCTCTCTCTAGAGACCAGCCATATAAAGAGTTATTGACCTCCTCTCTCTCTCTCTAGAGACCAGCCATATAAAGTTATTGACCTCCTCTCTCTCTCTAGAGACCAGCCATATAAAGAGTTATTGACCTCCTCTCTCTCTCCCTAGAGACCAGCCATATAAAGAGTTATTGACCTCCTCTCTCTCTCTCTCTCCCTAGAGACCAGCCATATAAAGAGTTATTGACCTCCTCTCTCTCTCCCTAGAGACCAGCCATATAAAGAGTTATTGACCTCCTCTCTCTCTCCCTAGAGACCAGCCATATTAAGAGTTATTGACCTCCTTTCTCTCTCCCTAGAGACCAGCCATATAAAGAGTTATTGACCTCCTCTCTCTCTCTAGAGACCAGCCATATAAAGAGTTATTGACCTCCTCTCTCTCTCTCCCTAGAGACCAGCCATATAAAGAGTTATTGACCTCCTCTCTCCCTCTCTAGAGACCAGCCATATAAAGAGTTATTGACCTCCTCTCTCTCTCTCTAGAGACCAGCCATATGGGGATGATTATGGGTGTCAGGTGCTATGAGGTCTTTAAATGAGATAGAAACAAACAGAATCCAATCAATCACTATTAATCAATACTCCTCAATCAATATTCCTCAATGTCTGATCATGTGAACAGACATGACACTTATTGACTGATCACTTTGATTGATTACTGCCATAAAACCATTGACCTGTAGCCTTGGTGCAATTTTGTTTGAGGGTAGAGACAACAACACATAGACAACCTATTGGAGAGAAACAGGTAGGTGTGTGTGTGTGTGTGTGTGTGTGTGTAGATGTAACATGCTCTGGTCATTAACTGTGTTATTGATGCTTGACAGTTGATTTGTAGAATTCGACGGTTAAAATATATTTTTTTGGTTCGCCCACGCTTTAAGTTATTGTGGCTGACACATTCCCAACCCCAGTCTCTCTTTTTCATTCATTTTCTTTTCTAAAATTGTATCCCTCTGTCTCTCCTTCTTTTTCTCTCTCTTTCCGTCTCCCCTTCACTTGTCTTTAAACAGAAAGAGCAGTAAGCGTTCTGTTGCAAATTAAAGCAAAGATTTGTAGCAGTAAAATGTAGTAGTAAAATAGTTCATTATTACTAGAAGGAAGTTCCTGGGGCCACAGTCCCATAGAATCCCATTAAGTCTCACAGTCCCATAGAATCCCATTAAGTCTCACAGTCCCATAGAGTCCCATTAAGTCTCACAGTCCCATAGAATCCCATTAAGTCTCCCTCTACCATAGAAACGCTAGCAACGTCCAACAGCTTGGTCAATACAATAGCCGTACAGCATAAAAAAAAGACTTGTTGTAGACAGAATGGCCCGGAGACTTGCAGAAGAGACAAGCAAAACAGCGTTCTCGGGAGCCATGGAAACCGTCTTTACGCATAGCTGAGTCGCGACTGAGTTCCTCTTGCTCCTCCACCCCACAACGGTCTGTGTGTGTGTGTATAACATCACAAGTGACATCATCGATAAGATATGGGGGGGGGGGGGGGTTTAGGTCTATGACATCAAACATGCGACATCACTCATGACATCACTCATGTCCCTCGTGGCTTTGCGTTTGTTAGGAAGGTACCGGTAGTTAGGTAACCATGGAAACCAACCAGCCTTCTACAGTTGCGTAGTGACAGAGTCTTCGATGCCGGTGGAGTCCTCTATGACATCACAAGGCCCCACCCATCCCTCTCCCAAAACCCTGCCCCCTCCTCCTCCTCCTCCTCCTCCCTCGAAGACGCTCTCGCTGGAGTCCAGGAGGTGGGAGCTCGAGTCGGCCATATTGGAAGCACAGTGCAGGGATTGGCAGGGACAGGGAGGTGGGAGGGGCAAGGTTAGCAGAGAGTCCCTCCCATTGGCTCGTCCGGAGGAAGCAGGAGGGGCTCCGACCGGGTTAGTATGTCCGACCTGGTTCAGGTGCATCTCGCTGCGGGTCACATGACTCACCGAACCGAGGTCATATGACCCGCGACCTCTCAGGGGACGGAGCAAGCCGTCAGAGATGGTGTAGGAAGGAGGAGATTGGCCGAGGGAGAGGGGAAGGGGTGGGGCTTTGCGTGAGAACAGTAAGCCGAGGCGCTTAAAGGAGTCTGTTGTCTTATTGGACGTCGCCGACGACAACTGCTGGAGACGACTCCGAGTGCGAGCGAAGGATAAGGAGACGGAGGTGGAGGAAGAAGGGAATGAAGGGAAGATAAAAGAAGAAGAAGAGGACGGAACGGCTTCTCTCCTCACCCCGTTGCTCTTTGGTTTACCCTCTTCCTCATCTTCTTCTTCCTCCCATCCCTCCTTCCCTTCCTCCCATCCCTCCTTCTCTTCCTCCTCCCCCCATCCTTCCTGCTCCTCTTCCCCCCTCGTCATGGATACCACTTCCATTCCTGAAATACTCCGGACCAGGGCGGAGACGCCATATTTAGGCTTCTTCTTCTTCTCCATGCTTCCTGTCGGGGTCAGAAAGGTCACGCCCTTTGACCTCTTGGCTCCACTCCCCTCCTGCAACCCCAGGGAGGGGTCAAGGTCAGGGTCAGACCCCCCTTCGTCGCTGGTTCCTCCCTCATTTCGAAGCGTGGCTTCACTGCTGGAGGAGAAGTGGCATCTGGGGGGCCGGCGGTTACCAAGGAGATCTAACACCTCATAACGGAAACTGGAGATGTCCTGCTTTAACTCCTGCAGTGGAGGAGGAGAGGAGGGAGGAGAGGAGCGAGGAGGGGGGAGAAGAGAAGGGAGGAGGGACAGGTTAGGGAGAGAGGAGAGGAGAGGAGAGAGGAGGGAGGAGGGACAAGTTAGGGAGAGAGGAGAGGAGAGAGGAGGGAGGAGGGACAAGTTAGGGAGAGAGGAGAGGAGAGAGGAGGGAGGAGGGACAAGTTAGGGAGAGAGGAAGGACAGGTTAGGGAGAGAGGAGAGGAGAGGGGAGGGAGGAGGGACAAGTTAGGGAGAGAGGAGAAGAGAGAGGAGGGAGGGAGGAGGGACAGGTTAGGGAGAGAGGAGGGAGGATGGAGAGGGACAGGTTAGGGAGAGAGGACAGAGGAGGGAGGAGGGGAGGGAGGAGAAAGGAGGGAGGAGGAGGGAGGAGGGGAGGTGGGAGGAGGGACAGGTTAGGGAGAGAGGAGAGGAGAGAAGGAGAGGGACAGGTTAGGGAGAGAGGAAAGGAGAGAAGAAGGGACAGGTTAGGGAGAGATGAGAGGAGAGAAGGAGGCACAGGTTAGGGAGAGAGGAGAGATGGAGAGGGACAGGTTAGGGAGAGAGGAGAGGGACAGGTTAGGGAGAGAGGAGAGATGGAGAGGGACAGGTTAGGGAGAGAGGAGAGATGGAGAGGGAGGTTAGGGAGAGAGGAGAGATGGAGAGGGACAGGTTAGGGAGAGAGGAGAGATGGAGAGGGACAGGTTAGGGAGAGAGGAGAGATGAGAGGGACAGGTTAGGGAGAGAGGAGAGATGGAGAGGGAGGTTAGGGAGAGAGGAGAGATGAGAGGGACAGGTTAGGGAGAGAGGAGAGATGGAGAGGGAGGTTAGGGAGAGAGGAGAGATGAGAGGGACAGGTTAGTGAGAGAGGAGAGATGGAGAGGGACAGGTTAGGGAGAGAGGAGAGATGGAGAGGGAGGTTAGGGAGAGAGGAGACATGGAGAGGGACAGGTTAAGGAGAGAGGAGAGATGGAGAGGGACAGGTTAGGGAGAGAGGAGAGATGAGAGGGGACAGGTTAGGGAGAGAGGAGAGATGGAGAGGGAGGTTAGGGAGAGAGGAGAGATGGAGAGGGACAGGTTAAGGAGAGATGGAGAGGGACAGGTTAGGGAGAGAGGAGAGAACGGGGGAAGAAGAGCTGCTAAAAGATATATCTTGGAGGTGACTGTAGGAAAGTGACTGTAGGAAAGTGACTGTAGGAAAGTGACTGTAGGAAAGTGACTGTAGGAAAGTGACTGTAGGAAAGTGACTGTAGGAAAGTGACTGTAGGAAAGTGACTGTAGGAAAGTGACTGTAGGAAAGTGACTGTAGGAAAGTGACTGTAGGAAAGTGACTGTAGGAAAGTGACTGTAGGAAAGTGACTGTAGGAAAGTGACTGTAGCAAAGTGACTGTAGGAAAGTGACTGTAGGAAAGTGACTGTAGGAAAGTGACTGTAGGAAAGTGACTGTAGGAAAGTGACTTGAAGTATGGAGAATGGATAGAAAACACACACGCACCTTAAAGTTCTCCTCGGTCAGTCCCTCGTCCGTCTTGGCGCTGCGTATCATGGCCGCCACGTACCTCTTCACCAGGCTACGGATCACTTCCTGTTAACAATGACATCACTTCATGTTAATCACATCACAGTTGCCAGGGAGACTGCCACTTTTTCAGACGAACACTTTATTGATCCATACAGACTGAAGAGTCTTCTGATTTTATCCGCCAACAAAACTGCTGATTGGATACATCTGTTAGTACACCATAGATTATCAGAGTTCCTAAGAGAGAGAGTTGGTAGAAAATACTGTGTTTGTCTGTGTGTGTGTGCTGGCAGAGTGTGTGAAAGAGAGAGAGAGAGAGAGAGAAAGATAGAGTGACAAATAGAGCGAGAGAGAGATGTTTACTGTTCATTTTTGATTGTTTGACTTGAATTGAGAGAGAGAGGGAGGGAGAGAGAAAGATTTATAGATATAGAGATAGATAGATAGATAGATAGATAGATAGATAGATAGATAGATAGATAGATAGATAGATAGATAGATAGATAGATAGATAGATAGATAGATAGATAGATAGATAGATAGATAGATAGATAGATAGATAGATAGATAGATAGATAGATAGATAGATAGATAGATAGATAGATAGATAGATAGATATAGAGATAGATAGATAGATAGATAGATAGATAGATAGATAGATAGATAGATAGATAGATAGATAGATAGATAGATAGATAGATAGATAGATAGATAGATAGATAGATAGATAGATAGATAGATAGATAGATAGATAGATAGATAGATAGATAGATAATACCTGATAATGCTGATTCTGTATCAGGCTGTCTGCATGACGCTCCTGGAAGGAAATTATATAAAGTTAAAGCACATTATGTACCTCACACACACACACACACACACACACCTCACACACACCTCACAAACACACACACACCTCACACACACCTCACACACACCTCACACACCGCCCACTCATAGTATGCAGTATCAGATGGATTCTTAGTGTTACATAATCCAGCCCACATTAAGATGTGTCCCAAATGGCCCTCTATAGGCCCTGGTTAAAAGTAGTGCACTACATTATTGCTACAACCTATGGGCCCTGGTTGAAAGCAGTGCACTATGTAGGGAATAGAGGGCCATTTGGCGTGCACAGGAAATCAGGCCAGGCAGGTTACCATCAGAGAAGAGATCTGATGGTGTGTGTGTGTGTGTGTGTGTGTGTGTGTGTGTGTGTGTGTGTGTGTGTGTGTGTGTGTGTGTGTGTGTGTGTGTGTGTGTGTGTGTGTGTGTGTGTGTGTGTGTGTGTGTGGTGTGTGTGTGTGTGTGTGTGTGTGTGTGTGAAAGAGAGCGAGAGAGAGGACAGAGAGAGAGAGAAGACACAGAGAGAGCAAAGACAGAGAGAGAGCAAAGACAGAGAGAGAGCAAAGACACAGAGAGAGAGCAAAGACACAGAGAGAGAGGACACAGAGAGAGAGAAGACACAGAGAGAGAGGACACAGAGAGAGAGAAGACACAGAGAGAGGACAGAGAGAGAGAGAGGACAGAGAGAGAGAGAGAGGACAGAGAGAGCGAGAGGACAGAGAGAGCGAGAGAGAGAAGACAGAGAGAGAGGGAGAGGACAGAGAGAGAGGGAGAGGACAGAGAGAGAGGATAGAGAGAGAGGATAGAGTGAGAGAGAATACAGAGAGAGAGGACACAGAGAGTGAGGGAGAGAGAGAGAGGACTGATGACAGAGAGAGGACTGATGACAGAGAGAGGATAGATGACAGAGAGAGAGGGAGAGAGAGGGAGGGAGAGCAAGAAAGGGAGAGAGGGAGAGAGAAAGGACAGATGACAGAGAGAGGACAGATGACAGAGAGAATGGACAGATGACACAGAGAGAGAGAGGGGATATAGTTTATTTAAACATAATCATATTGTATCTGTATGTTTCATGTGTGTATACCGTGGAATAAGTGTGTTCTTACCGTGAACTCTTGTAGGTCGTGATGTTTTTCTCTGTCGTCAGCAGGGGGCGCTCCTCTCCTACAGAGTCTATGGTGAACCCACAGGCAGAGGTACCACACTGACTTAGGACTGGGTATGATGTTGAAGGGAGGGGGCAGAGTACCCCCTTCATCAAAATAACTCATCCATAACTTGGTCCGGGCAAACTTCCACTCTATATCTGCATGGTCCTGGAGGAGAGAGAGGGAGAGGAGGGGGGGAAAAGTGGGAGAGAGAGGGAGAGGAGGGGGGAAAGTGAGAGGGAGAGAGGGGAGGAGTGGGGAAGAGAGGGAGAGAGAGGGGGAGGGGGGAGGGGGAGAGAGGGGGAGGGGGGAAGTGGGAGAGAGAGGGTAAGGGGGGAGAGAGAGGGAGAGGAGGG